>NC_139514.1:36610862-36745862 GCF_947247035.1 Vipera ursinii | reverse complement strand
AATACTACTATGTCACCCCTAGTTCTTCTTTTCTCTAGACTGGCCATGCCCAATTCCTGCAACTGTTCTTCATTTGTTATTGTCTCCAGCCCTTAATCATCTTAGTTGTTCTTCTTTGAACTTTTTCCAACGTTTCAACATCTTTATTATAATCATAACAATAACCATTTTGAAATTTGAAATCATAACAAAAAATTTAAAAAAAATAAATTTTAAAAAAAATGATCTTCCAAACCATGCTAATTCTAAAACATACAAAAAAATGCACTTCCATCCATCCCCCGTTATGCTATTCCTTTTGGGGTGTAAAGTCTATTATGCAAAGAACAGTAAAGTAGAAAGCAGAAAAAAAAATCAAAAGGAGATAATACTGTATATATGAGAAGGGATCTTCTCCAAATAGTTTATATTAAAAAAAGAATAAGGTAATACCAACTCATATTAAGAGCTAATGTAGTGTAGTTAAAGGCATTGGGGCTTGAAACCAGGACACTGTGAATTGTAGTTCTGCCTTAGGCACTAAATAACAGGGATTTTGGATCAGTCACTCTCTCTCAGCTGTAGAAAAAGGCAATTGCAAACCACTTCAAAAATCTTGCCAAGAAAACTGCAGAAACTCATCCAAGCAATTGCCAAGAGTTAATCTATATATTAAAATAGAAACATTGCTTTACGGGAGAAAACAGCTTTCAGAAAATGGAGAGATAGGTTTCAGCACAGAATGTCTAATGTAGCTTAATGGCTCAAAGTGAGAGTTATAGGGTAGCTGGTCAGCTGTAGGCTGAAGTATGGATTGCTGCTATGAGGGAAAAGATGTAAAAGATGCAGCACATAGTACACAGACTAGCAAGATCACAATGTCATGACTTTTATTTTTATTTAGTTTTAATCAAGAGCTTGGAACTGTATTAGTAAATTAGTTAATAATCTGAACTGATTAAGGAAACTATTGTACTAAATCTAGGGAAGGTTGGAAGAACTGGCATTTGTAGGAGAAACTCATATTTCTATTAACACCCCCCACGCAATATTGCAGCAGTGTGCTGCAGCTGCCAAAAAAGCCAACACAGTGTTAGGCTGTATTAACAGAGGAATAGAATCAAGATCATGTGAAGTATTAATACCACTCTACAATGCCTTGGTAAGGCTTCACTTGGAATACTGCATCCAGTTTTGGTCAACATGATGTAAAAAAGATGTTGAGACCCTAGAAAGAGTACAGAGAAGAGCAACAAAGATGATTAGGGGACTGGAGGCTAAAACATATAAGGAATGGTTGCTGGAATTGGGTATGTCTAGTTTAATGAAGAGAAAGACGAGGGGGGGGGAATGATAGCAGTGTTCCAATATCTCAGGGGCTGCCACAAGGAAGAGGAAGTCAAGCTATTCTCCAAAGTGCTTGAAGGAAGGACAAGAAGCAACAGATGGAAACTAATCAAGGAGAGAAGCAACCTAGAACTAAGGAGAAACTTCCTGACAGAACAATTAATCAGTGGAACAACCTGCCTCCAGAAGTGGAAGTTTATAAGAAGAGACTGGACAGCCATTTGTCTGAAATTGTATAGGGTTGATGACCTCCAAGGTCCCTTACATCATCATCATCATCATCATCATCATCATCATCATCATCATCATCATCATTATTTAATCGCTTAGGACTTCTGCCATTAATAAGGTGATGCATAAAAATTCAGTGGCATCCACCACATTAAAAAGGTAACCCTGCTTAAACACTACTCTTTATTCATAAATATAATTAGTTTTCTATGTACATTTGCTCAATCTTTTGAGAACCTCTGGTAGTTGGAGAATAATACCTAAGGAACTATTCCTAAGTAGAGCATATGAACATAAGAAAAATAGTATTCACCTAATTGTAGCTTTGGGGATTTATCTTTGAACAAAGTTCCCGTAATTCAACAGAACTATCTTAATATAAGAGCTTAAGATAAGATCCTTTGAAAATGGTTCTATAAATCTGTTAAAAAGATTTAAATCATATTTTATCACCTGAGGAATAAGTTTATACAGAGAATCATGAGACTGGTGTGGGCCTTTTTTAAAATACATTTATAACTTTTGCTATTGATAGTGTCTCATGAATCTAATAATTGCAGTTCTCTGAAATTCACATATTTACTAAAGCAGACTATATATATATATATATATATAGTAATAAAAATATTAAAATGCAACTAATTATTAATTCAGTGTCATCCCTTTTATTTCATAGTAAATCATTTTACAGTTCTTTAAATCATTCTTATAGTCTCTGTTATTTTTAAAAAAACACAAGAAAAAACCCCAAAATATGCCTGTTAAGAAAACCTTCATAAATATTTATGACTAATTAAAAGTAATTATTTCCTACCACCTTTTCTAATTATTTTAAATGAATCAATAGCATAGTGATAACATCATATTAGCCTTAAATGTTATTAATCATAATAATTCTGGAAAAAAGAGCTTTTTCATATGTTCACTTACTTAAATATCTTTGTAACCTACCAAAAATGTGAATGGACCAACAATGAATTTATCAGAAATGAATTTTCAGAGCTGCTGTACTTTACAAATTTTTGAAGAAGCAACTTCACTACAAATATGCATATATAATATATTTCACAGCAGCACGTTGATAAAGGAAAGCTTTTTATATTTTTTATTGAAAACATGAAGAAAATGGCTCATCTTCAGTCATTTCAGTCAAAGATGATTTGGAAAACCACTGATTGGAAAAATGCTAAATGAAACATTTAATGATCAAGATGAAAAAAGCCTTTACCCATATAGCCCAAAAGCCTGTAAATTTATACAACTTGTTCATGAAATAAAAATGAAATTCAGTCTTCCATTGCTGTTTTGGTTGCTTTTTTTGAAACAAATCAATTTTGGCTAGCCCCATCTGCACTGAATTTGCCTCCCTTGCCCCTCCCCCGCCACAAGGCTTAGGTGTGACTGAAAAAAGATCAGCTTTGTGTTTGACCTCATAGTCTAAATATAACCATTTCCAATGTTATTTTGCTAAAACTAAAAACCACAGCCATTCCATTGCCATTATTCAGCAGTCTAACCTGAGTGTGCTTTAGATACTATAAAATGGGGCTAGAAAGATATATTATAGACTGTGTACTTGGATATTACAGAAACAATCTGTAATGGTGATGTTGTGAAATGCTATTCTATATGCATTCCAAGGAACCTATTTATGTACTAGATGGCTGTTTTGTTGTTTTGCTACCTATATCTAAGGGCAGTGGTGGGATTCAAATATGTGAACAACCGGTTCTCTGTGTGGATGCCGCTTCTGGAAGTCCACTCTGGGCCCGGGCAACAAAAAATTAGCTACTGGTTCTGCCAAAGTGGTGCGAACCGACTGAATCCCACCACTGTCTAAGGGTCACTTTCTAATTTAGGAAACACGGCTGAATAGTTCTAATAGCAAAGGAGTCCCTCTGAATTGAGGGATTCAGGAAATCACATGAACACTGGAAATTCTGTTCCCATATTTTCTATGGCAAGAAATAAGCTCAGTGAATTTAAACCAAATAAAATGAGACATTTCAAAAGCAAAAACAAATAAAAACAAACAAACTGTGGTAGATTGAAATCTGGAATTTATGGAATTACTTGCCATATATGGCATCATCCTTACGTTGTTAAAGATTAACTGGTTCTCTGTGTGTATGCCGCTTCCAGAAGTCTGTTCTGGGCCTGGGCAACAAAAAATTAGCTACCAGTTCTGCTGAAGTGGTGCGACCCGGCTGAATCTAAATTCAGTAACTGTTACGCAGTTTCAAAAATAGCCACAGCCACAGATCCAGTGATACTTTTCTATGTGCATGTATCTTGCGAACTATTTGTCTTTCTGTTCTGTTTACTGCATGCTTTGTAAATACAAGAAAAAAAATACATTTTATATGCATATTTTAAGTATGGCTGATAAATTACTGAAGGATAGAAAAATGATAAGAGATTATGAGTATTCAACAGATTGTTGTTTGATACTATCATAAATAAACCGGGGGGGGGGAAGACCTTGATGCTGCTGATTTTCATTCATTACATGAGTTTTATGAAGGGTTTTGAGAAAGTCAGTTTAAATTCAGTTTCTATGTTAGCATTTCTTCTTCTATTTCCTCATCAAAAATTTTGTTGTTTCTATGCTTTTCTAAAAGTTGCAATATTAAGGAAGATGAGGGAAGAAGGAGAGGAGATTGATTTAAGAAAAATGTTTGTTTTAGGCACAAATTTGATTTTATATTGCTTTCACATTTCAATTGAAAATATTACTGAAATCAGAATAAAAGATTGTAACAAGCTATAAAAGAATTCCATAGTATGAAGCTTTTTTCTTCAGTACTAAAATGATGTTTCTATGTTACAATTTTGTCTTCTGTCCACAAATGTGCAAATAATTTTACAAATGGATTTCATGTATATTCTTTCAAAGCTTATCTTTAGAAAATAAAATTGCAATGCAAAATTCAAGAAGAAAAATAGTGAATTTTAAATAGGTATCGGATTGCAATATTATATAAATTAACATTTGAATGAGACAAATTTCTGTCCTATCCTACATGGTAAGCTCTCCAATTTTACCTGAACATTGCTAAAGCAATCCTCACACCTTACTCTTTACTATAAATTATCTCTCTACTACATGGTAAATTCTCTCTCTAATTCGAAGAGCAGAGTATGTACATAGTGGTAGGGGTAACAATATATGCTGCGATTAATACATGACTGTCCAATGAAGTTGGAAAAAATCACCCTCAGATGTCAGGGCATATTCATATAAATGTTTTTGTTCTTCTTTTTGGGCAATGAATACGGAAATTTATGAATCCAAGGAATAACTCCTTATGATCTACCTACTATGAATGAAAGTTTGTCACAGGAAGAAATTACATGAGGTTGTTCATATATTTATCTAGTTTGATTCTTTTAGATCCGTTGCTTCTGCAAATTGATAAGTACTGTTTAGTTCTACTGTTTAAGAGTGAAGACTTCTGATTTCTAAAGTAAATATGAAAATGGTTACTTTATATTTCTTGAGATACATAGTGAATTGGTACTTTTTCTGCTATTTTTAATTCTTCATTCCCCTACTTTTCCACAATTCTTGTTCTTTTACATTTAAATTTATACAGTTTACACAATCCTATGTTGTTTGCACATTAGCACTTTTTTATAAAAATAACATTTTATCTTACAATATATGGTTTAATTTGTTTTACATTCTAAGACCAATATGAGTGAACCTCAAAAATGGTTTTCCATTCCAAATAAATATCTGCGTGTCCAGAATCATGCTATTTGATTTAATCTCCTTGGAACTGGAACAATTTTCATGTAATGTTTCCCCCCCCCTCTATTTTTGCAAAGAAACTACTGAGCCTGATTTCAAAAACGAATTGTCTGTTATTTCTCAGCCTTGATTTTCTATACAAAATAATGTAGAACTTAAATATATTTTTAAAAAATATTTTGACTAATTTTTTTTAGTCAAAAATTTGCTTCCTCCGAATACTCCTGATTGGGACCAGTAAGATACAGTATTACATGCTACCATTTCCACCAAATCAAGATATACCTATAAGCCCAACATTCAATTAAAGAATTTATGGATCTTTAAAATAGCAACCTACGTAATGCAGCTACTGAGTTGATATTGGCAAGGGAATCAGGCAAATCTGCATATCAGCTTGTCAGAGAGACACAGCTGTCCATCTCTTTCTGTGTCAGATTCATAATTAGCACCTTCCCTCTAGGGATTGTGAATGTTATATAAATCTCCTGCGGCAGTCAGTGACCCTTCCTAAGCAGGGTTGATTGGTGTTATTAGATAGCATCTGTGTGAAAACATATTATTGTGAACTGAGATGGGCTTGTTCTTTTCAGCATGGTTGATAACTGCAGTTCAATAAGCCTTTCGCTTAACAATAAAATGAAGAGCCAACTGATTCAAACTTATCCTATGAGCTTTTAAAGACATACTGTCATAATGTCACAAATGGCAAAAAAGCCAGTTATCTGTTTAAAGGCAATTTTCCCCAGAATCTGGGTTCAAACTGTGGGTGAGAATCAGAAATAAAGTGATGAATATAAGAATATATTCATATTCTATCTCTGTTTCTGCTTATTGATGTGTCCTATATGTTGGAAAAGATTTAGAGGTGAAAACCACATGGGACACTCTTTGGTAATTCCTCATAGCAGTACCCCAAACTCTCTTCTCCACAACAAAATCTCCTTTTGTGTGATTTCTCTTGCCTACAAGTAAACATGCTGCATCTAAAACATGTTCAATGTGATGGACAGTAGATCCGACTTTGTTCTCAGGAGCACAAATAGATTGAGGGGCATTCTTTCAGAACATGATTATTATTGATTTATTTTTTACTATATTTTACTACGTTAGTTATTTACTAATTTTATTCTAAACCTGTTACTTGAAGTTTAATGAAATGCAAAGAAATGTATTCTTATTTATGGAAATAATGAAAATGCAGTCCATTTGCCAAACTCTTCAATCCCATAATTGCACACAGATCCACACAAATTTCAAAGGAGAATGGAAACATGGTGTAAATCAGGGAACAAATACATCTGTAGTAATGTAGCATTAATACCATTGCATATTTCTATTTCATAAACACTTGGAAAACTCAGTTATTGACCAAAGTTTTATGCAAGCTACTAATAGAAATTATTCAAGCTAATTGGATGAAATACATGACTTAAAGTCAAAATCATGTCACCACTGAATTAGAAATAATAGCATTTATTGGTCTACAGGCTCATCTGAACTACAATTCCTATTCATCATGGCTTTTGGGACTATAAAGCTACATAATGCCAGTTTTGGAAAATTGTACATAAATAAAATAGCATTTAATACTCAACAATAGATAACACATTTTATATTAGATTTTAACAAAATAGAAACCCTTGGGTGGTACAAAATGGTAAATGTCTGCAAAAATCCTGCAAAATCCTAAATTGATTCTTCATATTCCCTGTATTCAGTTAATATTATGCATTCTTAATTTAAATTAACCAAAATCATGGTACTTATTACTTTTTTGCCCTAAAAATACCTAAGGGAGATTTAATCAACAATCTTCCTTACATCTTTTGCCATAGAAGCACTACATTGGCTAGTAAGATCAACCCTAAGGGATGACAGAGAACAATGTGGCTTTCTATTTGTTCTTCTGTGTGAAATCTCTTCATATTTCAGAGTATTAGAAAGTGTCTTTCACATCGTGAAATCATGTAAACTTGTACAGTGAAAAAGCTTGTATCTCCCATGATGAGGTACATTGAGACGTTACACTTCCAGAAGAATCACTCATGATGGGTATGTCACAGAAAAAAAAAGATCAGATTAAATTAATTGAATCCATTGGAAATGGATTGAAACCAACTATAGTAGAAAATTTGACAATTGCAAACAGGAGAAATCAGCATAATATTAGTTTACACTTTCACACTGGAAAAGTTCAACGGCCTATTGGAAAAGAAGAAGTAGCTTCTTTTCTAGATCTTATTACGTGGCCTTTTTAAAGCCAACAGGAAGCCCAGCTGTTGTGGTCAGAGCAAAAAGAAGGAACAATGCTGAATCCTACCATTACGGGGAATGTCAGAACCAGAAACCAAGACAAACTTAACAATGTTAGAACAGAACTGTCAAGACTGAATTTAGACATTCTGGGAATCAGTGAACTGAAATGAACTGAAACTTCATTTCACATCAAAGAAACATCAGATCTTCTATTGTACACTAGAAAAGCACAGAAGAAATGGAATCACCATAATTATTAACAAACATGGTGTCAAAGTCAGTGTATCAATATATCCCCAAATGAAAGACTGTTTTCTGTTTGATTCTAAGTCAAGTCAATCAATATTATGGTAATTCAAGTTATACTGTAAAAATAGAGTCAGAAGAAGCTACAGCTGAACAATTTGATGGTGATCTGTAACAGCTTGTAAACACTTCTAAAATTGTAATATTAATTATAGGAAAATAGAATATTAAATTTGGAAGCAAAACAGGATCTAGAATAATGGGAAAATTTGATCTTGGTGTATAAAATGAAGTGGAAGAGAGGCTAATAGCATTCTGCCAAGAAAATTTAAATACCTTGTTGAATATCTTCTTCAAACACATTTAAAGATGAATTTCCTTATGGATACTGCTGGATGGAAAAAATCAAAATTGACTACACATTGTGTAAACAAAAAAACCCCAAATGCCATTCAGCCAACAAAAACAAGATCAAGTGCTGAATGGGGCAGGGATCCAAAGCAATTTACAAAATTATCATTTAAACAAAATAATAAAGCCAAATAATCAAACCAACAATTTACAGTATCAACAATATTTCATATTATTTTGAAATGATTTAATGGATTATATCTGATAGGATATCTGAAGAGAAATTTATGAAATCATTAAAGAATAATCAAACAAAAAATTTTGGAAATGAAAAAAAGAAAATTAATAAATATGAATGGCTCTGTTGATACATTGAAAATAGTTAAAAAATACAGAATGCTGAAGGCAACAAAAAATTGAAAACTAAACACGGGGTCAAGAAAAATGGGGGGGAAAGAGTTCTATGTACATAAGCAATGTACAAAAATGAGGATAATAAAAAGAAGACAGGATATTTAAGTAAAATATAAAAATCAAGAACATTTTGTGCAAAAATGGAAATTGTACAAATATGTACAACTGTATCATTACCCTGCCCAAGAAAACAAAGGCAGAAATTGCTACATATGAAGGTTTGATCATTAAACTATAGACAGGCATAATAAAAAATGAAATTTTATAGGCTTTAGAACATATTGCTAACAACAAAGCTGCATGAGCTGATTAAATACCAGATGTATTCTTTAAAAGCTTGCAAGATAATGCAGTTAAAATGCTATAAGCGGTGCCAAGGAACTGGAAAAGATTAGTTTATAATCCTGTAACATAAATTGCAGTGCTAAAGTATGTTCAAACTACCAAATAATTGCACTTATCTCATATAAAACAGTACTTGGAATTAGAATTGGCAGACACACAAGCTGAACTCAGAAAAGGCAGAAGTAAATACCGCACTGGTAATACCAATGGATAATGGAAAAGGCAATGGAATTTTAGAAGGATGTCTATTTTTGCTTTATTAATTATATTAAAGCTATTCTTCAACTGTATAGATTATAACAAACTTAACTTACCTTAAAGCACAGGGTATTGTGATCAATTGAAACATGAGAAGAAGCAATGAAATGCTTTCGAATTGGGAAATGAAACTGTCCAAATGTGTACGTTCAACTCATGTAACTACTATTGTGCAAGAGGCAATGCCAACCCAATGCAAATAGGTGGACAAGAAGAGAAAATAGATTTTATGTTCCTAAATTCAAAAATTCTTGATGACTTGGCTACTTAGAAGAAAATACATAATAGATCAAGCCTTTCTCCCACGTCTGAGGCTTTACACCAGGGGTTCCTCAACTGGGTGTGCAAGACAATATTCCGGGGGTGCAAAAACTTGGTTTAGAAGTTTCAAAATTATAGTGTATATGCATAATTCATTGCCATTATTTTAAACTTTTGTAAGGAGTGTGAGAATATATCAGAAGTGTTCTGGGGTGCGGGGTATAGAAAAAGTTGGGAGCCACTGCTTTACACTGATAATAAAGCTAAAGCAAAGACTGAAGATCTTAATGCTTGGGAAAAAAAATAATAAATCTAAAAATAGTCAATTAAAGTAATATTCTCACGGATGAAAATAACATAGATGAAATATGAAATAACAATTCAAAGATACAATTATTGACAGACATTCCTGAAGAAATAGTGATCAAGTGACTTGAGCAGCAAACCTAAGTTACATTCCATGGTCAATTTTTTCTCTTACAAATGCTAAATGTATCTCTTGATCAGCCTTCCTAAAACATAGTTTACAATATATTAACCATCCTTGTTACTATTCTTCCAATCTGTTCAAGTTTATCCTAATCTTCCTTAAAGTCAGAACTTGGCACGTATTTGAGGTGCCAAGACAGTAATGAAGTATAAAATTACTTTGCATAATTTGGAAGCCATACTTATATTGATGGAGACTGAAATTAGATTTGATTTTTTGGCAGCAACATCATTGCTGATTCACATTCTACTGATAATCAGCTATAATGCTAAGATCCCTATCTTCCACATAGCTACAATTCTATTTGCTTGAAAATGAAAAGAAGGGTGCTTTGAAGGTTGAGTAAAAGATGTTAGGCACAGGGATGAGGGACACTGCAAGTTCTATAATACTTCTTTGATAAGATAGCAAAATAACAATTTCACAACTCACCTGCTTGATTGGTTGTAATGCTGACTGCAGCAAATTGTCTTGGCAAGGTACTTAAATCAGAGACTCCATTAACAGCGTCTATCTCAAAAGTATAATTTGTATGAGCCAAGAGATCCACTACAGTCACAGTGGTATTGGTGAGTCCCATCTGACGCGGAAGAAATCTTACTATATTGCTACATGGTTCACAGAGCTTGCTGGTTCCTCCACATTTCTTGCATACAATGTTGAAAGTGACATCCTTTCTGCCTCCTGTGTCCAAAGGCCAGCTCCAATCTAGGATGACTGAGGTCTCATTGATATTAGAAATAACATTTCTGGGAGCAGAAGGCGGTCCTATGTGGAAAGAGAATGGAAATAAAATAAGTATTATTTATCCTGTTTGAATTCTGCTCAAGAAATAAAGTCATTCGAGTATGCATTTAACAATTATCACTGTCATATGTTTTTATGGTCTATCTTATATCCTTTAAGCAGATGTGGAAAACTATGGCCCCTTTATGACTTGTGGACTTCAACTTCCAGCTTGGCCAGCTCAGGAATTCTGGGAATTGAAGTCCACAAGTTATAAAAGGGCTATTGTCCTTCACCCCTGTCCTAAAGGAAAAGTATATATTTTATATTATCTTACACACTTTAAGAGATATCAACCAATTTTGTAACACATGTGTATTTTAATATCTAGCTTTACTCCCTTTCACCAAATTAACTAATATCCAGGCTATTACTATGAAAAAATACAGCAGCACTGAAAAGTAATAAAAACATTAGGTATAGCCATATAAGGCACTTTATTGTAAGAAATTAACCAAACCAACAGTATGCACTGCCTAGCCAGCTGATGCAATGTGCCATAGCAACTGAGGCCACATATTCAGCCCTGTGAAGTATTGAAGTCGGGATAAGGCTCAATCCTGTTTTACTAACTGCCATTAGGGGGCAAGTGACTACCAAACAAGTTGTTTGTGTGCTTATAGACCATGGGAAGGACCAATAAATTGCATATGGCATCACTGCTTCAATTCAGTAATAAAAAAGTTTGCTTTTTTCATTGATCTGATTCAGTGGTGGAATCTGTCAAACTATGTGAGTCCTATTATCCATCAAAGCTTTGTACAGTCTTAATAAAAAGCAGACCTTCAGTCTAGGTGCTTGATTTTTTAATACATAGCCCTAGGCTCCAAGTTAGTCTTTCACAAAGGACAACTGTCATTGAACTGTCATTCAACAATGAGTGAATGAGAATTGTCACACCCAAAAGTAGGAATAATTAACCATTTATATGATTGGAAATAATTGTAATATAACTTATTGTACTAAAATTAATATTATAATGCTACTGTGAATAATAATGATGATGCAATAAAAATAGTAACGATAATAGTGGTGGTGGACCATACAAACACAGTATATTGAAATGGACAGTGTTATAATAAAATTGTGCCTTTTTCAATTTTTTTAACTATAAAAAACTAAAGTAGAAATACAGACTAAAGGCGTGTCCATATTATTGTTTTATATCACAGAGAAATTATCTCTGGACCTAACCGATCCTACACTACTGTTTTGAGGATCTGGATTTACTGCTTCTAATCATGCTTTTGTTTATTGGAAATTGGCACAATTTTTAGTTCTTTAGCTGAATACCTGCTTGGAGATCTGTTTTCTAATTGGTAGGAACTTTTGCTTCATCCTACCACCTGGTTCCAGAGTTTGAATCTTTAGTTTTTCTACCTCCCTCTTTCTTTCTTCATTATAGAATGCAAAGTTTGTCTTCCAGGAGTTTGCATTTTTGTATTTAAAAATTATCCTTCCCCTCTTTTCCCAAACCAGCAATCATAACAATGTCTAATCATGATTAGTATGAAAACACTAATGACATGGAAATACTCTAAAATGCATGCCTAGATGACCAACAACAGGTAAGGTCAGGTTTCAGTTTCATCATAATGAGATTACTCACTTGTGCAAGCCATTGATGGAACATCTCCTTCAGATCGAAAATAGTTCTTCTCACACTTGCAGTTTGTAGAACCTTCCACATTTGTTGAACTATGAGGTGGGCATTTAGCGCATTTAACATTACCAGCAAACGCTTTATAAAAACCTGGTCTGCAAGCTGTAAAAGAACAGTAATTGCTTACAATTTTTCATATTAAAGTTTTGTTATCCTTTGCCAGAGAGGGAAAAGTTATTTCATCTGAAAACTACAAGTCAATATTGA
The DNA here is from genome assembly GCF_947247035.1 of Vipera ursinii. Lineage (NCBI taxonomy): Eukaryota > Metazoa > Chordata > Lepidosauria > Squamata > Viperidae > Vipera > Vipera ursinii. The sequence continues at coordinate 36,733,271 of NC_139514.1, read as the reverse complement.
AATGGCATACATGAAAAAATGATAGTTTGCCTTGGTCTTAGAACAGCAAAGTATATTCACTTTATGACTTTGCCTAACTGTAAGCAAAGTATATTAATTCTAAACTATATTCTGTAGAATTGCCAAAATCAGGGTCTAAATTTAAGCCTTCCTTTATTCCTTTCTCTTTTTTTCTTAATCAGTGTTAGAGTTTCGGATTTCATTTCCATTGCACACATTTTGCATGCATAAGAAACATGGTCTTATCTTGGACATTTTCAATCTCATCTGCCATTTTCCAAAAGGGCTGTGAATTATTGTCAAAACCAATATAGCCAATGTAGCTACAATATTTACTTAGAAGAACCAATGGTCTAACTTTTCATAAAACAGGTTAGGAATATAATGGGTCTAAAATATGCAAATTAAAACTATGTCTTGCTCAGTAGGCTGTCTAGACTAAGAAATGGCAGATTATCTAGGACAGTAGCCCCCAAATGTTTGGGCATAAGGGACTGGTTCTGTGGAGAGACGTTTTCCCATGGACCAGATGGGGCATGGTTTCACGTGCTGCCTGCATCCTATGGATTGGGCTTCGCTTGTTTGCACAGATCGGTTTCTACCATGCCATGGATCGGTGCTGGTCCATGGACTAAGGGTTGGGGACCCCTGATCTAGGAGACCTCTATCAGGTCTCTGCATCCATGAAGTGCCAACCCATTAAAGTGGGCTTGGTCAAGAAACAGATATGGCAGGAAATACTTTCAAGAATACATCATTACTTATTCAGCAATATCACCTTATTTTTCTGGGCTATAATAACATGAAACTACAGAACTCCACTTTTTTTGAGGAAATTTCTTTTCCAATTGCACTACTGTCTTTTGGTTTTCTTTCATTTTGAGACAGAGACATACAAAATTATCATAGCTTTAAAAGAAACAGAAAAGCCTCATATATTCTCAGCCTCACTTAGCATATCTGCATATCAATCACTATCATTATTTTGATCCTTGTTTATAAATACAGTTATTATGTCACTAAAAATTATCCCAGTCTATTTTATTTTATAGGGAAAATTATGACTTTCAAATAACATATGGACTATATTTGTAATGCTATCCCAGAAATCTAAAAACACAAATGTTTCCTAGCTTGCAATCTTTCAAACTTACTAAGTATAGCTAGTCAACCATTTGAATAAAGCAGAATAGCTTGTTGGTCAGCATCCAAATTAAATAAATAAAGCAAACAAACACATACAGTATCTACATACATAGGGGTTTAAATTGAAAAATAACATTTTCATTTGTTTAATATTGACATTTGGGAACACTCACTCATCCTCCATTTCTGTGCTGGGAAAGTTAAAACAATGAGAAACAAAAGCCAAATGAGAAAAAGATATATGGGCAGAAAAAGATATGATTTTTAACTAGGGAATATGATACTTATAATAATTGCACCATTACTAAAGAATGTGTCCAATTGAAGGGAAAAAATAAATTCTATATTTTCAGAATTGCTTTGATTTTTATGTTTTGTAGTGGACCTCGATCATGAATTCAACTCTCTAGCAAAATTTCAAGTTTGCAGATGATCCAACTTACTTTGGTTTGATCTTAGTATATGTAAGCAAGCCATAGTAACCATAACAAAATGTGAATAATGAAATGTTCATATAATTCTGAAAATAAGCAAAAGCACAATGAGCTTTTTCTGGTCAAAATTAAATTATCTCTCAGTATATGATTCTTGTACTTACAGATACAGCTGCGGATAGTGTCTTAGCTTATATAATCTGTTAGTGACAAACTCCAGGAGGTGGTTTTTCATTAACATTGGCATGTTCCTTTAGTCTTTCTCATTGCCCAGACTGAGTCAAAACCACCTCACATCATGTTAATACAAGGTGAAAAGTGAGAATGACATAATCTGCGAGTAACTGCATGCCACTACACTTCATTAGAATACAGTATTTATAATGGGTAAATCCTGGGGATGGGCATACAGCCACAGTGGCTGGACGTCTGCCATTACCTCTTCTCAAATGACCATAAACACTTTTTTATTTATTAACTGAATTATGTATCCTGAGATAACAGCTAATTTTACTGGCTTCGGTTTCAGTGTGCCTCTCACACTAATTCTTAAACATAAAAAAAGACTTTTCCCATCAAAACAGTTTTTCTGATTATATATTTAGACATACACAGAAATACACACACACACACAGACACACAAATTCCCTTTAGTGTCTGAGAGACTAAAAATATTAAAATATTGATATTTCCAGAAAGAAGGATCTCCCACTTTAATGCTAATATTAAGTACTACAGGCTTAAACCTTCATTATCCCAAAGCTTTCTCCACCATTAGCAGAAGTAAGTCATGGCCTTTTCAACTCTGGCCTACTCAGATTGTAACTCCCACCATCTTCAGGTTTAGCCCAATTTGTGAATTTAGTGGGCAACAAAATCCTTTTTATCCTCCTTTTTATTTTATTTATTTTATTTTTTATTTATTTTATTTTATCAGCCTTAATTGCTAGCATTTTAAGCAAGATGGTCTTTACTTGCATTATACTAGTTTGTGTTAAAATTTCCACAGGTTGAGGTTGCTTTCCCCTCAAACATGAGGAGAATTTGTATTATATGGTCTTACAAGCTCCTGAGAACTATTCTGAGAATTAAAAGGGTTGTAATAGTAATTTTATATTTATTTATGCCCACTTTAAAAAAAATTATGGGCAGAAGCAGAATGCAAGAACCAGGAAGCCAAGATATTTCAGTTAATGAAGATAAGGGCAATACATAATAAGAAACATCACTACAAAGCCAGATTAGTCTGCTCATTGTCTCTAGAGGCAAAAACTTTGCAATCTCTTTTGTGTTTTCTGCATGGCTAAGTTACAGTGCTATAAAGATAGCAATTATGAAGCAAATGAGCTAGTTAGAAGCCTGCTGTCCCTATAAGCCTTAGTGGAAGAGTCTGATTTGTATCTCTTCTCCCCATCCTGTCTGTCTTACAAGTCTTCTGTCTTTGTATATCAAGTTAAAATAAGATCATTCAGTGCTACAATTCTCAGGAGGGGGGAAAAAGCCATTAATTACATTGTAAATTAAATCCTGGAAAGTGAATGGCGTGAAAAGGTGGCCACATGATTCTCTTTTCTGAACATCATCAAGAATGAGGGAAGGAAGGATGTGAAACATATTTCCTCTCAAGGGATAATGGATTTATTTATTATCTCTGCTTACAGACCCATATTATCTTTCTGCATATAAAGTATATTTTAGATTCAGTTTTGAAAGAAAAAGACTAAGATGTATGTATATTCATTTTTATTATTTTTTAAAAAAAAAGAACTATGAAATATAGTTTTCATTTTCTTCTACAGCTACTCCTTGATTTATGAACTAGAAATTCAGGTAAATGAGGGCGGATATGATATTGTTGCCATTATGGAAACATGGTGGGACGAAACCTACAAATGGAACACACAGCTAGAGGGATTTAAACTATTTAAAAGAAACAGACTAAACCAAAGAGGAGGTGGAGTTGCTCTATATATAAGAAATAACTTTATCTCTACAGAAATAGAGCACAACAATGACGAAAACTGTAAACTTGAAAGCATTTGGGTCAATATAAAAGGGGTAAAAATGACATTGCCATAGGTGTATACTATAGGCCGCCCAACAAAGCAGAGGAAATAGATGAACTTTTTGCTAGTCAGCTAACTAAGGTATGTAAGAAGCACATCACAATAGTAATGGGGGACTTTAATTACCCTGATATCAACTGGGAGACAAACTCTGCACCAAGTGGAAGATCAAACAGATTCCTGACAAACCTAGCAGACATCTTTCTCTCCCAAAAAGTAGAGAAGGGAACTAGGGGATTAGCCATATTGGATTTAATTCTCACAAACAGAGATGAAATGATAGAAAATGTCGAAGCCACAGGAACCTTGTGGGGAAGTGATCATGCAATATTGGAATTCAACATTCTGGAGGCACAAGCAATAGAACACAGCCAAACTAGAGACTTGGACTTTAAAAGAGATAATTTCAATAAACTTAGAGAGACCATGGGAAGAATTCCATGGATGAGAATCCTAAAGGGGAAAACAACTCAAGAAGCTTGGGAAATTTTAAAAAGTGAGATAATAAAGGCCCAGTCTAGTACAATACCAACAAAGAAGAAAAATAACAGCTCTCAAAAGAAACCAGCATGGCTGCATAAAGAACTCTCTGATAAATTGAAAGATAAAAATGACAAGTATAAGAATTGGAAAGAGGGGCACATAACGAAGTCAGAATATCAGCAAATAGCCCGTGCCTGCAAAGATGAAGTGAGGAAAGCTAAGGCTCAAAATGAACTAAGGCTTGCAACCAAAGTCAAAAATAACAAAAAAAAGCTTCTTTCAACATATAAAAAACAAGAAAAAAGTTAAGGAAATGATTGGTCCATTCGTGGGGGAAAGTGGCAAGAAGGTGACAAGCAATAGGGAGAAAGCAGAACTATTTAACTCGTTTTTTGCATCTGTCTTTACACAAAGGGAAAAAACAGTCCAACCTACCAAATCCAATGCCATAAAAAACAGAATAGAAACGCAAGTTAAGATAGGCAAAAAAATGGTAAGTGAACACCTGTCCAGCCTAGATGAGTTCAAATCACCAGGACCAGATGGATTACACCCCAAAGTTCTCAAGGAACTGGCAGACGTGATCTCAGAACCACTGAACTATATTTTTCAAAGATCCTGGAGCACTGGGGAACTACCAGAGGACTGGAAGAGAGCTGATGTAGTTCCCATCATCAAAAAAGGGGAAAAAATAGATCCAAGAAAGTATAGACCTATCAGTCTGACCTCAATACCTGGGAAGATTCTGGAAAAGATAATCAAACAATGAATCAGCGAACACTACAGGCAAACAAAGTCATTACTAAAAGCCAAGATGGGTTTGTCAAAAACAGATCATGCCAGACAAATCTTATTGCATTCTTTGACCAAGTGACAAAATTAGTGGATCAGAGGAATGCTGTAGATATAATTTATTTGGACTTCAGTAAGGCATTTGATAAAGTAGATCACAACCTGCTATTTGATAAAATAGAAAAATGTGGGCTAGACAGCATCACCACCAGATGGATTCGTAGCTGTCTGACAGGCCGTACTCAGCGTGTGGTCCTCAATGGAACTGCATCTACATGGAAGGAAGTGTGTAGTGGGGTGCCCCAGGGTTCTGTTCTGGGCCCAGTGCTCTTCAATATCTTCATTAACGATTTGGATGAGGGGATAGATGGGGAACTCATCAAATTTGCAGATGACACCAAGCTGGCAGGAATAGCCAATACTCCAGACGATAGGCTTAAAATACAGGAGGATCTGGACAGACTCGAACACTGGGCGCTATCTAACAAAATGAAATTCAATGGTGAAAAAAGTAAGGTTCTACATTTAAACAGGAAAAATCAAATGCACAGGTATAGTATAGGTGCTACCTTGCTCAATAGTAGTAACTGTGAGATATGAGCCAGCAGTGTGCTGCAGCTGCCAAAAAAGCCAACACAGTGCTAGGCTGCATTAACAGAGGGATAAAATCAAGATCAAGTGAAGTACTAATACCACTTTACAATGCTTTGGTAAGGCTACACCTGGAATACTGTATCCAGTTTTGGTCACCACGATGTAAAAAAGATGTCGAGACTCTAGAAAGGGTACAGAGAAGAGCAACAAAGATGATTAGGGAGCTGGAGGCTAAAACATATAGGGAATGGTTGCTGGAATTGGGTATGTGTAGTTTAATGAAGAGAAGGGTGAGGGGTGACATGATAGCAGTGTTCCAATATCTTAGGGGCTACCACAAAGAAGAGGGAGTCAAGCTATTCTCCAAAGCACCTGAAAGCAGGACAAGAAGCAATGGATGGAAACTAGTCAAGGAGAGAAGCAACCTAGAACTAAGGAGAAACTTCCTGACAGTTAGAACAATTAACCAGTGGAACAACCTGCCTCCAGAGGTGGTGAATGCTCCAACACTAGAGGTTTTTAAGAAGAGACTGGACAGCCATTTGCCTGAAATGGTATAGGGTTTCCTGCCTGAGCAGGAGGTTGGACTAGATGACCTCCAAGGTCCCTTCCAACTTATTATTATTATTATTATTATTATGACTCAACTGTTTGAAAATAAGACAGTGTTGAACCAAGGAACTTATGATTGGCCTTCAAAGCTACAGCTGTTGAAGTGCTTCATGGTCACATGAACAAAATTCAGGTGCCTAGTAAGCAACTCATATTTACAACTCGTTGCAGCAACCTGTGGTCATGTGATTGCCACTTGTACTCTTCTCTGCCAACTCCACCCAAGCAAAGTCAATGGAAGCCAGCAAGGAAGGTCACAAGTTGGTAGGGAATGTTCTTCCATCCTAGCTTTTCTTCATTCGCATGCATTGTGCCCTCCTTTACCCCTTTATGCACAACCATCCACATCTTATTTTCCTAGCCTCCCTGTGCTTGCATACACAAATGCATGCTTCCTACTCCCTCCTTCCTCAGTCTCAGCCTCCCTTCTACAGAGACACAATGCATGTCCTCCCTTTTACCATGGCTTCCCTCAATCACATGTACCCCACGTTGTATTTTGCTCACCTCCCTGTGATCATGTGCAGCTGCGCACCTATTCCATGACCTTTTTGAGCTCATGCCACACAAAGTTCCATCTTTCTTGTGCAGCCTGTGCCAGGCCTCCTAGAGTCTCTCCCAATGGAACCCACATGCCCCTTAGTTAGGACTCAGCTTCCCACTTAATGAGCCACACATCTTGGGTTACTGGAACAATTGGGACTGCCATTACTAATTTATGCAATCATGGGACATCTCATTAGAAACAGCAAAGTCGTGTGTCAAATGCAGTTGTCATTAGTAGATTATCTGTAGATATAAATTCTTAAGCCAAATTAGGCGACTAAGCAGCAGAATTATAAAATGTGTTATACCTATTGCTAAATTCTAAGATTCCTAAAATATTTTCATTTTGTCACATATCTTTTATCCTGGATTGCAGCTTTTTTCTTTATCCTTTATAGAATCTTAGTAAGTACCTAATTGTCCATCTTATGCTATTTTGTCAGAATCAAGGAATATACAAATTACAGTTGTGTGCAAAATATTAAATGTATTGTCATCTAATTGAGATAAGAACACTGACGTACTTTGTCTTCCTGGCAATAATTCCTCTTGTTTTCTATTTACTACAGTTACAATTCCAATTACTGTACCTGCTGCTTCCCCCTCCCACCCCCATCTCTCCTTAAGTATATATAATAAGGAAACAATAGAAGGAAATATAGGATCATCTTGACCATGATATCTATTGTTTATTAAGTTAATATCTGAAAACATTCAATTCCTGCACATTGAATTGCTGTAAACTTTGCTGTAAGTTTTGCATTTCTACTCAGAATTTTTAAGAATGGAGTTCCTGTTAGATCATACCACATGCCTCATTTGATAAATAAACAGCTATGTTGACCTTGCACAAATAAGTTAATGCAGAATAGTTAATTCAGGAAGTTCTTTTATTTATCTTGCACTATTTCATATTGGTAAGTGTATAAAACACTAAAAACTAAAAGGAGACTATTCATGAAAAATGCATTTCAGAAGTATGATAGATATTAGGATACATTAAAGAAAGTTATGAAATGGATTTATTTGTATAAAACCCTTCAGAAATACACATTTTATAATTTTGGAATACAAATAATATGTAAAACAGTGATTTTCAATGCATAATGCACAATGTTTGACCAAGGATTAAGTTGTGACTGGTATCATCTGAACATGAATTACATTAGCATGATATTCTTACTATATACTCTCCATCTATAAAGTAAAGGTAAAGGTTCCCCCGCACATGTGTGCTAGTCGTTTCTGACTCTAGGGGCCGGTGCTCATCTCCGTTTCAAAGCCAAAGAGTCAGCGCTTGTCCGAGGACGTCTCCGTGGTCATATGGCCAGCATGACTAGATGCCAAAGGCGCGCGGAACGCTGTTACCTTCCCACCGTAGTGGTCCCTATTTTTCTACTTGCATTTTTATGTGTTTTCGGACTCCTAGGTTGGCAGAAGCTGGGACGAGTAACAGGCGCTCACTCTGTTACGCGGCACTCGGGATTCAACCCGCCAAACTGCCGACCTTCTGATCAACAAGCTCAGCGTCCTAACCCACTGAGCCACCACATCCCTTACTCTCCATCTATGGGACTTGGTAAAATAAAAATTGGGCTCAATTTTCCAGCAAGGAAAAGAAGGACAGAAGGATGGAATGAATGGAGGAGGAAATATGAAAACTGAACAGGATAGGTGGAGATAAAGACATAGCCAACACATGAAACTGAGAAACAGTAAACCTTTTCCACAGACTCTGAATCAGCAATCTTCCTGGGAGGTACAAAATATTACTGAAAATAACTACTCAGCAGCCGTTATCCTCTGTAAAGTCAAACTGCATTGTTAGTGAACATCTTGCTGCTTATAGACACAGTCTGCAACATAGAGCTTTCATATATACTGTACATGCAGGCTTCCAAAAGACCTTGAACTCTCATTAGTGAAGCACACAAAGGTTTCCTGTTGCAGACATCTGCACTTTACTCAGTGACAGCTGCTATTTACATACATCACAACACAGCTTTACAAATGGATGGTGCTTTCTACTGCTGGAATGCTCAGCTGAGTGTAGAAAGATAGTGTTTAAAGAGGACTTCTGTTACCAAGAATGTGATTTGATCAAAGCAGCAGCTTAACCTGTCTACCACTTTATATCCTTATATAAAATACATTCACTATTACAAGTTTTTATAGAAATTTGCAGTGCTTTTTTTGTAAAAGAAAAATGTGCCGGAACTCACACATGTCATACAACCTGCCTTGCCTAACCTACAAGGTTCAATTCAAAAAAGGTGCCAGAACTCCTTTCTGAGCGTTGTATGAGACAAAAAGCCCTGGAAATTTGTCTAATGTCTCCACTTTTTCAGAGCTAAGCTATATATTTGTTTCTAAAATACATGTGCTTCCTAAGTTCTAGAGCTAATAGGAGAATCTTATGCAGTATGCAACAACTGCACTGCCTATACACCAATCATTTCTCACTACTCTTCAGATGTCCCACCCCCTTAAAGTAGAACAATCTAAGATTGCACGGGCCTTTCCACAAGTGTTAAGTGAAATTTTTTTAAAGTGCGCATTTCTTTTCCCAAAATTTTAAACAAACTTGAGAGCTATATACTGATAAAACTCTCAGAATAACCTTTAACTGGGTAAAATAGTGCAGGACAACAGTTTTTTTTAAAACAAGGAATCTCAACTTTTGGAATGAGTCCAAAATCCAGGACTGATGACTCCCAAGGAAATGAAATTTGGAGAAATCGTGGCTCCTACAGTGCTATTGGCTGCTGCTATTATGTCGCTTTGGGAATGTGATCTTCATTTTCAATGTTTACTGACAGTTTCTCAGACACTTACTGGGCTGAAGGGAAAGGAAGGAGAAAGGAATTCAGCATACTTTTCCTGGCCAATGCTATTCCTACACATTCCCTCCCTCCTATTTACGTGTCCCCTGCATGCCTTTCCTAACCCATGTAATGCTTCTTGCCCACCACCTTATACCCTATGCCACCCACCTACTGACCTCCTATGACCCACACATTTTTTGTTCACATCAATGCACTTTTCCTAACTCACGCAGCTCCACTGTGACCTTTTATCTGACCCTCTTAAACGCCCTCATGCGCTCTTCCTGACTCACACACCCGGTACCTTCCTATACCTTCATGGGATCTCTTGCACACACAAACACACACACACACACACACACACACACACACACACACTGCATGTAGCCTTCCCAACCTCACCTCCACCTCACACAATGTTTCTGACTTGCTCAACACTTTCGGTATACACGGTCAAGATATTGCAATAGAGTTTGGACTGGACAAATCTATCATCATCCCCATCAATAGGGCAAAAAACAAAGTGAAAACTAAAGGAATTAAGATGCCCTATGGAGATAACATCAAGAATCTTAATGTAGACCATTACTACCAATAGTTGGACATCTATAACCTGACAGCATCAAGCACACAATAGTCAAGAAGAAGGTTAGAAGTGAATTCTTCATGAAAGTGAAGAAAAATTTAAAATCCAAACTTTATATCCATATATAAAATACATTCACTATTACACACTTGGGTAATTCCAGTCATTAGATACACAGATGGGATAGTGGACAAGACTCAAGACAGAACAATAGTCTCTGACAGGAAAGCTAGAAAAGAGTGACAATGAATCATGGCCTTTATCCATGCAATGATGTTGACAGACTTTATCTATCAAGCAGCATAGGAGTGCATGGAATGTATAAGACATTTAGAAAAACTCCCATAGCTGCAAATAACTGGCCCCTGGTCTATGTATTGAAAGATGGTCATGCATCAATAAATTATTAATTGCAGTTTACTTTCAGTATTGTAGATAATTTGATTCTATAGTATGATTTATCTTTTCCTATGAATTTACTGCACTATACAGTAAATGGAAAATATAGTTTTATAAGTTACATATAATGGTTTATGGTTAATCTTTCTCTTAACTAATTTTAAGTATACATTTTAGTTCACAGATTTACTGTTAATAGGCGACAATGCTGTGCTATTTTATTGGTACCTAAGCATTTTATGTCTGCATTTTGGCATACATTTTGGCATATCTTGCTTAAAACAGATCGTTAATCAAAATAAAATTATCTTTTTATATATGATACCTTTGTGAAGAGCAAAACCTGTTTTATATCTCAACCATGAGAGAATTTCTGCCATTTACTTTGCACACATTGTATTTTATACTATTCTATGACATTAATATTTTAATCAAGCAGGGTTTTTTTAATGTTAGCTGTAGTCCAGGTCACGTTATTCAACAGAAGCAGACTTAATTCTTGAATAGGTTTTACCCACAGAAATATTAATTATGTGTACATAAAATATAAGTTCACCCTATGGGAATAAAAAATAGTTTTGTTCTGTATAGTAGTTTTATATTCTAATTATGAAGACTTTTGTAATTTTAATGTAATTGCATTACTATACAATATAGTTTTTTTGAAAGTGGCTTTAGCAATAAACAATAAAATAAAATAAGACATCCTATCAAGCAGATTTAGGATTGAAGTGGTTCAACTGTATAAGTGGTAGAAATATTACTGCATACAGACATAATATAATTTTCTTATGTTTTTCACAAAACAATTGATTTCATTGAATATTTCAATTCAGTCATTTATACACAGTTAGTATAAGCACAGGAGAGCATATATTGTATTCTATTTAAATGATTATTCCAAGCTTTGGAAAGTTATTATTAGCTATTCAAGATAAGAAAGAAATAGCAGTTTCTAGAAATTTATTTTAATGTAGTTAAGGTATTGTAACTGGGTCTTGAAAGCCCATCAAAGCCTGTTTCTGCTACAACTCATATTTAACTCAATCAAGGCAAAGTTGTTTCAGTTTTCTTCCTATACTTTCTACCTTCCCAGGATTCAAATGCATTCTTCTTCCTCTTTTTAAATTAAACCAGCATCTAGTACATCAACTCCACCATTGCCAAGTTTAATGGACCAGTCACACTTGGCAGATTCAGACAAAGCATTTAACCAGAGAAATTGGTTTATTGGTGAAAGCCTTGGCCCAAAAACAGACATAACAAGATGATACATCATCTTTGATAAGTGCTTTTTTAGTTGGTCCCCAGAATTCCCATGTCCTGTATTGTTATGTCATAGAAAGGTTGTAATATATATTATTAAATGAAACATATACATTGTGAAACAATGGTTCTTCAATCACAATGAAAGGAAAAGAATCAATTTCTGGGGTTCACTGGAGTCCATCAGTTAGAGCCCTGACATATGGACCTGGTTGTTGTAATAAAACTGATCCAACAGAACCATTCCTTGCCTCATCTCTAGCATCTCTGGAATGTGGCTTCTGGGGTGTGTGTGTTTGAATGGCAGTGCAAATTGTCAGGTTTCAAGGTTGTGGAAAGAAGAAATAGCGAGGAAGTGTCAAATTCAGATTTGTGTGATAAGTCATTTAACAGTTTATTTGGTGGGGGACATAGGTGATATAAAAAATGAAGCAGAAGAATTGTTCCTACCTGATCTGACATTAAGGTGTTTTTTTTACCTTCTGCAGATGATCCAAACCTGGTGATCTGCCCTCATTTATACTAGATAGGTTGTTCCTTTCAAGAAATGTTCCAATTGTTAAAATGTTCTCTGAGATCCTACAGCTGGGGAGTCCTTTGGCAGACAAAGTATTTGAACATGATCACTCAGTGGATTGCAACATCAAATTCAAAAGGCAGCCAAAATCTGCTTTGCAAATAAGGTAAAACATCTTTAGCCTTTATAAACCAAGAGTGAAGAAGGCACTATCACCAGCAACTTTGCAAATGTACCAATATCCTCTACAGATGTAGAGTTATCAGCCAGTGATACTGACATTTTCCATGGTGCTGAGGAAGTAAAATTATTGCTCCACGGGTTAATTATTTTGAATTTTGCTGCTGTTGGCCAGAGACTAAATTCTAAAGAACGTATGCTGCTCATTTAAGTAGTGGAATATGCTGCTTCCTCATTCTGTATTTTCCTCATTATTTTAAATACAAACACACTTCCAATTATTCCCAATATACAAAAATAATTATTCTTGGGGGCAGGGGGTATTTTCATTCTGTATTTTGAATAAAAACAAAGGTAGACAGTTCCTTTAAGTTCTGGCTCTTTCTCCAAAGTTCTGTTATTTGTGTTTGTATGTGTTTGTATGTAACATTGACAAATCATGAATTCCAATCCTTCAATCAATGTTCTCCTTTTTCATTTGTCTACTCCACTTTTACTGTATTAACCTGACTTAATGTTTAATTGATAAAGAATGAAAATCACAAGTAATAATTTTGATGGAAATTCAAATGCAAAATATTTTCCCTGGGAAAAATTGGAAAGTGCTTACTTTTGTGTTGCCAAAGACAGAATATTCATTGCAAGATATAGAACTACAGGCATATCAAACTCACAGCATCATGTGACATCGCGTGACATATCGTGACTTTTTCCCCATTGCTGGCAATGGGGTGGGCACAGTTTCAGTATAATGCATCCGGCCCACGGGTCAGCAGTTTGACATGCCTGTGCTAGAGCTACCAAAATTGGTAGCATTTTTGTAAGTAGGTTACTTTATGAACACTAATGTTTGAATAAAAAGACATTGGATCTGAAGGGGTCAGGTTACTTTGTGCTGTGAAACTGTATATCAGGTAATGCATCAAAAGTAAGAAATTAGCAGGAATTCTGTGTCACACTTAACCATCAGCAAACTGTAACGCATTTGTTTGAATAAGGGACATTTTTATTAGCTATAAAAGTAATTTTTTTAAATTTTAATTCCATTTATATCCCGCCCTTCTCCGAAAACTCAGGGCGGCTTACAAGCTTAGCAGTAGCCTTCATTCTATGTATATGCCTGCTTATTAGGGCTTTCATACACCCCCCAAGCGGCATTATTACAAAGTCAGCTTAATTGCCCCCAACAATCTGGGTCCTCATTTTACCTACCTCGGAAGGATGGAAGGCTGAGTCAACCTTGAGCCTGGTGGGATGCGAACCTGCACTAATTGCAGGCAGCTGGTGTTACTTAAGGAGGCATTAGCCCACTGCTCCACCAAGGCTCTTATTCTTAATTTAATGCAGCTGGTCAATAGCATGTTTAAGACTGCTCTTAAAAATACTTAACATTTCAACAATCCAGGTCAGTTTTGTGAGAAGCAGATTCAGTTGATTAAACATCAGTTTCATTCAACTTAATGAGAAAAATTAAATGACTTTTAGGGCAATGCAGGTATAGAGTATAATGGGTTTGACTCAATCAGGTTAATAAAACCCTATTAATAAAGCAGTCAGTGAGGGGAAGGAAAGGGGCAGCTTTAATCCAAACTGTTGGTCACATTATTCTCTCTCAGCAGTCATATGAACCTGATGCATTCAGTCAACAATGGAACAGTGTCAGTGTCCTTCATAAGCAATCCTCTAAAGGGGAAAAAAAAGGCAGAGGGAGCAACCAATTACAAAGTGCTCTGTTACAAAAGAGTAATTATATCAGTCATAAAATATACTTTCAAAATTTTGATTGCCTGTAGAACTTGTCCATCACTTCTTGGCTGGCAATGGGAAAAGGACACTGATCTAATAAACTCTCCCTGCTGCTCTTCTGGTGAAATATTAATGGGATATTGGGCAGATTGCCCTAAATGAGTAGAGATGATGTATCTCTTAAAATGGCAGCGTTTGACCTGGTTAGTGTGAATATCTGCAGGCAAGTTCAATAGTATGTAGCTATGGCTGGATTATTGATCAAGTAGGTTAAATGCTCTCTCTCTCTCTCTCTCTCTCTCTCTCTCTCTCTCTCTCTCTGTGTGTGTGTGTGTGTGTATGTATATGTATGTATATGTATATATGTGTGTGTGTATATGTGTGTGTGTGTGTGTAGTGTCCTTGGTACTTGTGTCTTCACAACATAGATTAATTAGCTGCTATAGACCTAGAAGCTATATTTGCACAACATTATAAGTTTGGTGAGTGTTAACATGGTTCACTATTTATAATTTATTCACCAAGTGTACATAGACACTCATTTTTCTGGGCAGCGAACAACAACAAATAAAAACAAGTAAAAGCAAAAAAATAAAATACAAATTTCTGCTAATTATATCTGCTAGAAATACAAGCCATGATGCCAAGAAATCCAGAAGTCTCCCTGAAAACTTGCACTTAGTTGATATAAAAAGTGGAAGTTCAAAGAATACGTTGATGTTTATAATAATAAGTTGGAAGGGACCTTGGAGGTCATCTAGTCCAACCCCCTGCTAAGGCAGGAAACCCTATACCATTTCAGACAAATGGCTGTCCAGTCTCTTCTTAAAAACTTCCAGTGTTGGAGCATTCACCACTTCTGGAGGCAGGTTGTTCCACTGGTTAGTTGTTCTAACTGTCAGGAAATTTCTCCTTAGTTCTAGGTTGCTTCTCTCCTTGACTAGTTTCCATCCATTGCTTCTTGCCCTGCTTTCAGGTGCTTTGGAGAATAGCTTGGCTCCCTCTTCTTTGTGGCAGCCCCTGAGATATTGGGACACTGCTATCATGTCACCCCTCACCTTTCTCTTCATTAAACTACACATACCCAATTCCAGCAACCATTCCCTATATGTTTTAGGCTCCAGTCCCCCAATCTTCTTTGTTGCTCTTCTCTGTTCTCTTTCTAGAGTCTTGACATCTTTTTTACATCGTGGTGACCAAAACTGGATGCAGTATTCCAGGTGTGGCCTTACCAAGGCATTGTAAAGTGGTATTAGTACTTCACGTGATCTTGATTCTATCCCTCTGTTAATGCAGCCTAGCACTGTGTTGGCTTTTTTGGCAGCTGCAGCACACTGCTGGCTCATATTGAAGTGATTGTCTACTAGGACTCCGAGATCCCTCTCACAGTTACTACTATTGAGCAAGGTACCACCTATACTCTACCTGTGCATTTGATTTTTCCTGCCTAAATGTAGAACCTTACTTTTTTCACAATTGAATTTCATTTTGTTTGATTGTCTCCATTGTTAGCTTTACATAATACAATGTTTTCCTTTAAATGTTTAAGGCAACCAGCATTATATTCTCCAATTCCAGTATTATTTTGATATCAAACCTGTAAAGTAGGTTATCATGCAAGATCAAGTCACCCAATGGCTTCAAGCTAAATGTTCTCCCTAGTACTAGGAGAACAATCTAATCATTTCCAGAGACCACTTCTCATTCTATGTGCATCTTTATTATGATCTCTCTTTTTGTCCCCCCAAATTAGAAGCCCCAGAAGCTAAACACAGTTAGCCCTGGGTAGGACTTCTGAGAGAATATCAGGAAATAGTGTCTCTTAGACTGAGAATTTGAAACAACAACAACACAGACTGAAGAAGGTGGGAAATCTCATACAAACATTCTCCAGTAAAATTGCTTATGTTTCATTAGTCATCAGTAAATCAATGTTTTTCAAGAACAATCTTTTAAAGATTTGCCATCTTTAGAATTGGAAACCATTACTTATGCTGAACTTTTAAAGCTCAAGCATACTGAAGAATAATTGTTTTTATTTGTATAACATTTGACAAACAATTTATTCATTCATGCTAGGTGGATAAAGAAAATACTAGTTTTTGAGTCCCTAAAATAAGACAGATTTTTCAGTATGTAAAAACACTTATAAATCTTTATAAATGTCCCTTTAATACTAATTACATTGCTTTCATAAAAATATATTTCTGATAATTCAATCACTTCATAAGTATAGTAACAATGTGGACTTGAAAACTCAAGTTTTAAATTTAGTATGTTTATACTACATGATAATAGAATAAACACAAAGTGAAGTGCAAAATACTATTTCAATTGGCAAGTGAAAGTTATTTTTATTATTAGACACAGTCATAACATATTAGTAGAATAACATATTAAATCATACCTAATGTGAAATGATGTCTCTCTGATAGCATGTCGCTAACTATAATTTATTCTACTGAAATCGCACTGTCAAATCAAGGCGGTTTCCATAGATCTGGCACTGGACAAACACACATGTGCCAAAGCAACTGATTAAGAACTCTTATGCCCACCTGGTGCCATTAAAAATGTGACATAATGAGCTTTCATTGATTACCATTCTGTAATGACTTGAACACTTAATTTAATTTGGCTCTTTTCCTGTTGAAATCTTCAATCAACTAAAGAAAGCACAGTCAGCATTATGGGCAAAAAAGCACGAACTGGATGGTTTAGCACTTTTTTTTATTAAAACTATGGTTATATAATGTTTATGACATATAGCAGTACACCCTGAAATAATTTAAACCTGTGAAATTATCTACTGAAAATAGTGTCTCTGTACTGAGTTTCTTCCCCTTTGCATTGTAGCATATTGAAATCCAGAGACCATGAGTTTTAGTTCTGGAACAAAGCCAAATGGGCCACTTACTCTCTGTTAGCCCTAGGAAGCAGGCAATGGCAAATCTCTTCCAAAATCTTTCTGAGAAAATTGCAGGGACATGTTCAAGGACTCACCAAGAATCAAAAACTGACTCAAAGGCATAAAATATTATATTGACTGGACTGTAATCCTAAAAGCCTCTAAAGCAGGACTGGATGTGTCATGCCGAAACTGTGCCCACCCCATTGCCAGCAATGGAAAAAAAGTCATGATACGTTGCAACACGTCATGTTTTTGTAGAAATATTGTATTTGGTTCCAGCTGACTTATGTATCAATGCAGGTGAATATAGAATTGGATTTTTTAATCATTCCAGTTAGGATATAAATTTTCAGAGGATAAATTTTTATTTATTTATTTTATTTTAATTCCATTTATATCCCGCCCTTCTCTGAAGACTCAGGGCGGCTTACAAGCTTAGCAGTAGCCTTCATTCTATGTATATGCCTGCTTATTAGGGCTTTCACACATACCCCAAGCGCCATTATTACAAAGTCAGCTTAATTGCCCCCAACAATCTGGGTCCTCATTTTACCTACCTTGGAAGGATGGAAGGCTGAGTCAACCTTGAGCCTGGTGGGATGCGAACCTGCACTAATTGCAGGCAGCTGGTGTTACTTAAGGAGGCATTAGCCCACTGCTCCACCAAGGCTCTTTTAAATATGTAATCTATAAGGAAATATATTGTAGAAATCACATCAATTGCACGAAAGGGCAGGCATTAACATTAGGATTGTAAGTGGCAAAGGGAGATGTGATAGGACTCCAAACAGGCTGTTGTAGAAAAGGTGCTGCTGCTGAACAATTATGCCAGTTAGAAATATGAAAAAAACCAATAATGCTTATATTAATAAATCATCAACTGGAAACATATTAAATCTTGCTGATTTTAAAAACTGAACATTTGATTTTTAAAGTATATCTGTAGAATGTAGAAACAGGTCATTCATCAGAAATAATTGTGTTGTATGAAGTGTCCTCTTAGGAACGAACAATTTGACACTTATTCTCTAAGTAATGGTATATTAATTGAGCGGTTATAAATTATGTCTTAAGGGAGATTGAATAGCATTCATAAAAGATGTGTACTATGAAAAGGAACTACTTTGAATAACTGCCCTTTATTGTGAGAATAAATTAAAATAACAGAATTCATTGCTGGAAGTTGACAGGATAGTGGAGTTCCAAAGACAGCAAGTTTTTCCATTCACAAGAGACGACCAAATCAATCACATGGAATGTTTGTGGCTTAGCTTAGATGTCGGCAATTTGTTAGAGGTTGACTTTCCAGCCACCTCCCACTTATCTCTACTGACTGTGTACTAAAACTGTTGTAAGGCACACAGTGTAAACCTGCTCAAAGTACATCAAGCCTCATCTGGAACATGAATCAGTTCATTAACAAAAGAGATATTTTCATATATCATATCAGACAGGCACATGCGTTGCATAAATCAGGCCAACTCTTTTCCTATTTAAGGTTGAAAGTTGGTCCTTCTTCCTATCAGCAAATTAGAGTTTTAAAATGGAGTAAATGATCTGTGCACATAATCTCATGCAACAATGCATTTCAAGGTCTTACATGGGTTCTTAATAATTCCTCAGCCTTAGGTATCTAAGTTGCCTATAATGTATTTTGGATTTGTAATCATCTATTGACGTTGTTGTTATTTTTCTCTGCAAGTAAACCTCTAACTCTTCCAGTTACATCCCTAGCAACTATCTTTGTCGAGACTAAATTAAGTAGAATTGCATTCATTTCACTTTTGAAAAACTCAGAGTAACCATATACATCTAACTATTTTAGCTATTTAGATAATTAAATCCTTCAATTGTGGAACACTGCAATTTAAGTGTAACATTAAATGTATATCTTAAGTGTATTCTGCAAATGTTACACGGAAGGGTTCTCATCACTCTGCTTATCAAGGGATACTAGAAGCTAAACGATATGCTATTAAAATATTTTAAGTTAAATGAAACAATAAATGAACATTAAGGACATAACACTGTATAATGGGAACTAAATGTCTGACTTGATTATGCATTTAGCTGAATATTTACTTCCAATGCTTTGAAATATCATTAAGGAAGTTAAGTGGCAGTAAGAGAACTTCAGTTTATCTTGTATTTAAACTCTAAGATAAAAAGTATTGCAACAGGATAATAACTGTAAGCTCCTACATTGGACCAGGCCTAATCTTCAGAATCAGAATAGAGCTGGAAGGGACCTTGGAGGTCTTCTAGTCCAGCTGTCAGCTCAAGCAGGAGTCCCTATATCATTTCAGACAAGTGACTGTCCAATCTCTTCTTAAAAACCTCAAGTGATGGAGCACCCATAACGTCTGAAGGCAAGCTGTTCCACTGGTTAATTGTCCTCATTGTTAGGAAGGTCCTCCTTAATTCCAGGTTGCTTCTCTCCTTGATTAGTTTCCATCCATTGTTTCTTGTCTTGTCTTCTGGTGCTTTGGAAAATAAATTGACCCCACTCCTCACCCCTAGTTCTTCTTTTCTCTAGACTGGCCATTCCCAAATACTGCAACTGTTCTTCATATATTTTAGTCTCCAGCCTTTAATCATCTTAGATGCTCTTCTTTGCCTTTTTTCCAAAGTCTCAACATCTTTTTTGTAATGTGGCGACCAAAACTGGATGCAGTATTCCAGATGTGGCTTTACTAAGGCTTTATAAAGCGGTACTAATACTTCACATGATTTTGATTCCATGCCTCTCTTTATACAATCCAGGATTGTATTAGGATTTTTTGGCTGCTGCCATACACGGCTGGCTCATGTTTAAATGATTGTCTTCTGATGTGACGGCTAATTAGTGAAAAACATATTTTCCCAACAGATGAAAAATGTTTTGTTTATAAAACATTCCTTGTTTTATAAAACATTCGATTCTGACAACTCTATTAAAATCTCCAATTAAAATCTCTGATACCACATTCTGAAATCTCAGAAAGACAGAACATTTTGGAACACAAATAAAAATTCCTTGTGTGTCCAATTATACTTGGTGAATAAATAATTCTATTCTATTCTATTCTATTCTATTCTATTCTATTCTATTCTATTCTATTCTACTCTACTCTACTCTACTCTACTCTACTCTACTCTATACCATCCTATTTTATTTAATAAATAAAACATTAAATAAATATGATGGATATATTTTCATGTATGTTTGCCCATTAATCAGTTCTTTTTGTTATATAATTGTGAAAATTATCTTCAAATGCATTTTTCACCAAGTGTGCATTTTAAATGCATATTATCTAAATGCTGTTTTTAAGTCCCCAAATTATTTTATTGTGAAATATATACAATTGTTCTTACTGAAATATATTTAAGCTACATTTAGGCTACATACACACAATTATTTAAACTCCGAGGTATATCACAAGCTACTTCCTTCTTTCCTGAGTCACTGAATATTCCTTTAAAAGGAAAAAAGTCCTTCTCAACTTACCACTTGGGAAGCAGTAGCAAAATGAGATAGGTCAGCTCCAGATAATTATAGAAATTCAATAAATTGGCAGCACTACATGTAATTTCTACAGAAATTTAAAAGTTCACTTAGTTGATGTCTTATATCGCCTTTACATGTAAAAGGAAACTGACAGAAAGAATTGACTTCTCCTATTCACCATACAATTTATAACCCAAGTTGTTTGGAAAGCTTACTAGGAAATAAATTTAGAAAAACCCACATTACAGGTAAAATAAAAAATGTATTACAGCTTCCAAATATGGTAATTGAGAAATACTACGTGTTAAAAAAAACCTCCCAGAAAGATATGCTACAGCACAAGTGTCAAACTCGCCATGTCACGTGACAAGTTGTGACATATCACAACTCTTTTGCATTGGCAGCAATGGGGTGGGTGCGGCTTCGGTATAATGAAACTGGCCTGCGGGCTGGCAGTTTGACACCGCTGTGCTACAGTATATTATTATAACAAAAAAACCTAGATAATACTCATTTTAGGCATAAATGCAATAAGAATATTGTAAAGTTACATGCATACAATATGTTGAAGATGCTTTGAGTTTCTGTAGTGAATAGAATTTCAGCCTAAATGACCCTTACAATTCAATTATTCTGGATATTTCCATCCATCTATAAATAAATAATAAACAGACAGACAAGCAAGCCTATTTTATCATATCTCAACCTTTTTGCTTTTGACAAGAATTGTAATACTGACACTGGGACAGTTACAGAGTCTCATGTGTACAATACATTTTACTTCTTTTCCCTAAGGATATCAAGAGAATGGATTGGATGCAAACCTGTTTATGGAAAATATATTTTGAGGAGATTCTGCTTATTTTTGTGAACAGATTGTTTGCTCAAAAATAAATGTACTGTGACAGATGTCATTACATGCCTCAGTCTTCAGCAGCCTCTAATGTATTTCAATTCCAGAAGACTAAGAAAAAAGTACCAATCAAAAGCAGTTGTTTTTATGAAAATTCCTAGTATATTAATCTGTCAGTTTATTTTTCACTACCACCCAAAAATAACCTCTGCTACGCATATGTGATCAATTCTGACATGTTTCCAATTTGATCAATATGGAGCCCCAAAAATCATATTATTATTATTTATTTATTAATAAAACTTACATCTTTCCACAATCACAGTATCTTTGGCACCACACAAAACAGGAATACACAACAGAGTACAGAATACAGGGATGGAACAAATAGAATTCCAAATTATTGTGGTTTTAAAATAAATCAAACAATGATTATTTTACTGTTATTCTAATAACCCCCATCCTCACATTAAAAAATACAATGGAAAAGACGACTCTTGGGGAGTAACCAAGAATAATTTGAATAGCACATATTTCATAATAATGAAAATAGGACGACAGCCTAAATAAACAAATAAAACATGAAAAAATATAAAATGATTGTGGACGTGTCTCATACTTGTTCTAGAAATAAAGATTGCTATGCATTCCTACTATAGAGAAGTCTTATTAAAACCTTACATTCTCTGCAGGACAAATGTGAAGCTTGGAATTTCTAATGTTCCTTTTCAAGAGTTAAGTGGCAAAGAAAAATGGAGTTAGGCAAGCCCACAGGTATTGTATGTTATAGAATGTTAAGGCATGGGTGTCAAACTCAATTGCGTCATGTGATATATTGTGACGTATCACGATGTTTCTTCAAAGGGCAATTGGGCAGTAGCTTTCAACTCTGTCTTGTACTTTGCCAGATTTTAGAAATGATGTTATTTTAGCTTTTTTGAATTCTGGTGGAAGGCAGCAATTGAAAACTATGGCTGAGAAGTATTTATCAATCCAATTCTGTGTATGCTTTATCAGGAATTCTGAATGAATGTTTTTGAAGCTCAGTGCATTACCATGTTTCAGGTTGTTTCTCATGTGGATTGTCTAGCTCCATCCAGTTTCAACAGGCTCGAAGCTTTTCTACTCGATTTGCTGAAATTTAATAATTCTATGTATTGTTCCCACTTCTTATGTTGAGCTGCATCCAAGCTGTGTAAGAGATTGTCAGCGATCTCCAGATCACCACTGTGTAGGAAGGTCTGGAAATGTCCTTCAGTCTCTTCATTCCATCCTGGGTTATACTTTCTTTTAAATCCTTGAGGTCTGGCCTTTTCACTGAACCATTATTGCCTTCATGAATCTATAATAGTGCTGACTACTTGGTGGAATCCATTGTATAATTTTAATGTTAAGTTGCTAAGTATTCTTTTATCAGAAAAATAAATAAATTTTTGGTTCATAAACATGTGTTCAA
The DNA here is from genome assembly GCF_947247035.1 of Vipera ursinii. Taxonomy (NCBI): domain Eukaryota; kingdom Metazoa; phylum Chordata; class Lepidosauria; order Squamata; family Viperidae; genus Vipera; species Vipera ursinii. The sequence continues at coordinate 36,710,369 of NC_139514.1, read as the reverse complement.
AAATTGCAGTAGACACTTAACTTTATCTCTTAATTTAATCAACATTTTCCCCATTGATTATGTTATAATTTCTATTTAAATCAATTTTAGCATGTTTAACATTCTACTTATGTGAATTTTTAAACAAGTTCAAATTCAAATTATCTACATTTTCAGTCTTTTTCAGCTTGCTTTTTGTAAATGTTTTGTGCAAAGAAAAAAACAGAAGACAATGTGCAATACTTTTTAGAAAAGGTATCCTAAAACTTTACTTACAATGATAAACACTTTAATTTGTAAGATCAGTACAACAATGGCTAAGTAAAAATGACAATATGCTGTTGATTCTCTCTGTTGTTCTTTAGCTGCCTATCTATACATTTAGCATTAAACATGGGAAGTTTTCTCTCTTTGCCATTGAATAAAGACAAACTTTTATCTTAACACTTGTCTCCATCTGTAAAAATATACTCTTGTTTTCTCCCTTAATCTAAGATTTTTAGCATTTTGGCAGAAAAGTATTCATGCGATCTTATGGGGGGAAAAAAATCACTTTTTTAATTCCTTGGCATAGAAATTCACTTAGCAATGTCTTTAATGGTACTGTAAACATTTTAATATCTCTGCCTTTTTCCTGGTTTTTGAATCATCATATCTATTTCTCATAGCTTTCAGGGGATTAAGGAATACATTTTCATTAATTTCATATTCTCAATACAACTGAAAATGGAATAGGTTACTTGCAATTTACATCCTGTAACACAGCTAATGTTGAAAGAACAATAATATTATTGATTATCTGTGATGAAGCAATTTGCAGATTATGCTAGCAAATGTAATCTTCCTGTAGAACACACTACAAATGGATTTGGATGCATTTGCTTTCCAATTTGGTATTGTAATTATTCCAAGATTTCTTAAATGTATTATTTTTGCTGTCATTGCATATTATGGAACAATTGCTACTGGTTGAATATTAAAAGCAGAAGAGACAATGCACAATTACTCACAGCCTTATGCTGCTGCTGTGCCTAACGCATATTAAGAGATGCTTCTGGCAGATGAATTGCCCCATTTAAGAAACAGTAGGATGTCACTTGTAATCAATTAACTGAGAAGCTTCTGTGTATGAATGGATGATAGACCAGCTTACATCACTGAATACTAAGCAAATTGAGCCATTTCTCTAAATTTTCAGCCCCATTTACCTTAGGCATGTATTAAACAAATCTTTAAAGTCCTTAAGCAATTATCACTAGACAGTGATAAATAAAAAGTAAGAATGGTATTAATCAATTGTAGATAGTTTAAAAAGACTCTTATAAATGAATCCTTATGCAGAATTTTCAACAGTAAATATAAAATTATAGCTACTAATCTTTTTTTTTAGATATAGTCCTTATTTGAAGAGTATTTTCAAGAGTGGTGCATGAATGCAAAATGATGGATCACTCTTTTTAAGGTTGTAATGCCCATCAAGGAGACATATAAAATCTTGTTCTGTCACCCTCTTTATATGCTTTTAGAAATTGAAATGAATTTTTAGAAAGGTTGGTGAAGTTGGATTACATGTACCTGCCAATGTAATTCACAGATATGAAAAAAAATCACTGGAGCTTTTTTTCGTCTTCTCAAGATAAGGATACTGCAAAATAATGGTTTCAATTCTATAAAAAAACTACCTAGACATGCAGTTCAGTTAACATATTCTATTTGGATTTTATTATGAATGGATTCTGCAGAATCAACACATGCTAAAATCTGAATGGGTAAACGTCCTATTTGGCACTAAAAAGTCTAAATTGTTTAAATCTATCATTTGTCTATTAATTATATTATCTTCCCACAGTTATTGGCTTCATCTCTTTCTGCAAGACTGTAAATTTATAGACAGTCATGCCTTTTTTTAAAAAAAAAAACAACCCTAGATAAGGAAGGTTCATAACTTCCACAATATAACTTTATAGTTCATAAAATTGTCCTTAAAAATCACCATTTTTAGTGATTTCTGAAATATATTCCCATATATCAAACATATGAGGAAACAGACATAGACATAGACACTGATATATAGATAATCTCTTCAGAAGAAATTCTTGCTAACTTCAATAGACTAGTTTAAGAAACAAATTACTCATATATATTAAAAAGCATTAGATAATTTTTTAAAAACAGTTCAAAAGCAACATATACTTTGTGAAGTTTACACTGGTATAAGGATGGATCAGAAAAAGACAAAAGTCACAACTAAGGTAGGATGCAAATGTTAATATAAGGTAAAGGTAAAGGTTCCCCCGCACATGCATGCTAGTCGTTTCCGACTCTAGGGGCCGGTGCTCATCTCCGTTTCATAGCCGAAGAGCCAGCGCTTGTCCGAGGACGTCTCCGTGGTCATGTGGCCGGCATGACTAGCATGGAACGCTGTTACCTTCCCACCGTAGTGGTCCCTATTTTTCTACTTGCATTTTTACGTGCTTTCGAACTGCTAGGTGGGCAGAAGCTGGGACGAGTAACAGGCGCTCACTCTGCTACGCGGCACTCGGGATTCGACCCGCCAAACTGCCGACCTTCTGATCGACAAGTTCAGCGTCCTAACCCACTGAGCCACCATTAATTATTAATTATCCCATTAATTAATTATCCCATTAATTTCTGTGGTTCTACTCAAAATTACTAGATTTGCATCCAATTCAAACAGAAGATCATATCTTGTAATGGTTACAATATATCAAACCTAACAGAAATTTGCATACAGATCCAGTTGTCTGGTTGTTTGACTACTGACCATTTTACTTCTAAAATATGGCAATACTCCCAGTATCACCATAACATAAACAAATTATATACACCCTTTCTAGTTCTGAAGTAGGTTTCGATCTTGTAAGTTCACCCTACCATCTTTTGGGAAAATTTTATAAATTCTTTTCCAGGCAAGCCAAGCTCATCAACAACCTAAAGATACCTAACTCACAAGACAACACAACAAATAGTAATATAGCAATAATATTGTGACTAAAAAGCAGAGAGCCACAAATAAGAAAAAACAGGGGTCATCTACAATATATTGTATGTAATGACTGCAACAACCACTACTCAGGATAAACAGACAGAAAACATCCATTAACACCAACTAGCAGTCAGAAGACATGATGAAAACTCTTTTAATTTCACACATATGAACAGACTTAACTGTGACTATCCTAGACCAAGCCAAATCTAAACACTGTAGGGAATTTTTAGAAGCCTGGCACTCTGTTAAATTGGCCACATACAAACAAACTATACTATGCAAAGAGATAATCAACGGAACAAAAAGCACTTCCCCACCAGCAATCAGCACCCAGATCAGCATAGATTGACTCCATTATTAAAATCAGACCAACATTTAAATAAACAATATCCCAATCAAGCCAAACAAGGCAAAAGTAACAGCTGAACTAAAGAATCTCTAAGATTACTCCCACTAGTACTGACAGGGCAAACCACTAGAATATAAACTGAGAGCAAACCCCACTCCTTACTAGCACTGATGATGTTACCTGATTTGGATAATGAAATGTCTGCAAGAAAACAACCAAGCTCAGAGAGCACTAAAGGTGCTCCATACAAACTAAAAAAATAGGCCAAAGGAAACTCAAAAGCAAGAACAAGGAAATTAAACAAGCAAGGCTAAAAAAGCAAACTATGGGGTTAGGGTTAGGGTTTAATTAGTCTTTAATCAGCAGGAGTCTTATATTTTTATCTTAGTTATGTAAATTAAACTGAAAATATTTTTCAATCAATGTACAGCTATTTACAAATTTAGCAATTATCAGCAGTGGAACATGGAGGACCTAAATACCAAAAATATTTGGTGGATTATTTACATATGTGCAACATCCTCATTGAGATACGTATGATGCTGCTCAACATATTATGCAGTAGAAATGCAATTATATAAGAGAAAATTAAATTGAGATTAAATTAAATCCCTTATTGGCTCTTGCCTTTTTTGACGGAAGCATTATCATCACATAACCAACTTACTGGGAAAGATTGAGGACAAGAGAAGAAGGGGACGACAGAGAATGAGGTGGCTGGATGGAGTCACTGAAGCAGTAGGCATGAGCTTAAATGGACTCCAGAAAATGGTAGAGGACAGGAAGGCCTGGAGGAACATTGTCCATAGGGTCGCGATGGGTCGGACACGACTTCGCAACTAACAACAACAACAACAAACCAACTTACTATTATAATATTAGAATGAGAGTAAGTTGAGGAAACAAGCTTACTAATTTAATCACTAGTTTTGTACATTGAAGACTAAATATCCTGAATACCACTACATGAAATTCAGTTATTTCTAAGTAGATACATACAGAATTGCACTATATATAATTTAAAAATGTGAGCCTTAACATTTATAATGTTCTATCACACCACTGTACTTTAATGCTTTTAGATTAATTTAGCAGAAAGAAACATTTCAAATCTATCTTTAAATGGCTTCCTGGGTATATTATTAATTGTGCTTTTCCATAAGCAATTTGTAGAAAGTACAGAAATTTGTATGAAGTCATCATGTTGCCTGTAAAAAGAAAGAACATTGTCGGAGAATAACTGAAATATGATCAAGGGAAAGCTCATGAACTTTCTTTATAAAAACAGCTAGTCAGACATTTGGATATAATATTACATTTTATTAAAATGAACCATAAGCGCACTATTTTTTGAAATTTTGGGCATTGAAAGAAATCTATGTTTTGATTAAATCCCTTCAATATAAAAAGTTAAATCAAAAATCCAGGTGAAACATCCTTCACTCCCCATTTGCAAGAAACTGTTATTTTTTTAAGATCTACAAAACTAAGAGCATAACAAATGTAGCTTGATCATTGAAGAAAATGCCCTTAAGTTTATATTGCTTTGTGAACTATACTGATTACCAATGTACTTCTGAATGTACTTCATGGTATTGGTTATCACTATAAAGCATTGGGTCAGGTTGAGAAGCTGTCTTTCTCTCATAGTTTCTGCCCATCCAGGTAGAGTAGCAGAATTGGTGAGCTTTGAGTCTCATAACATTAATTTCCAGAATCCAGGATGTATTCCATCTCGGTCATGGTGCCTGCCTCTAGAAAGAGATTCCCCTCAGAGGTTCATGAAGGGATTTCCCACTATGATGGCCTTCCAAAGTGACCTTTGGAGGTGGCTGTTTTCTCAAAGAGTGGGGTGGAGGTGATATTCTTGTAAGATTTCTTCTTGTTATTAGAGTATCTTGTATTAACAAATGCTGTTTTGTATCATTGAACATACTGTATATTTTGTACTGTGGCTTACTTTAAATTCTGAGCAGCTCAAAGGAATCTTAGAAACAGACAATGCCTAAATAAACAATCTATACTTAACTTTTAAAAATGTCCCCCATGTTTAGATTTGCCACACCCAACCCTTGTATCTTTGATGCATTCCAACAGTATTATTGAATTGTAAAATCTGTAAAAGCTGCCACTTTATTTATTTAGCATATAGCATATAAAACATGGACTTTCAATATATTAACATTTCACCTGGATTAAAAACACAGTAAAATATACTACTCCACAGTGCTTTACTGCATCCTCTGAGCTGTTTACATTGTTAGCATATTGCCTCCAATAATCTGAGTCCCCATTTTACCAACCTCAGAAGGATGGAAGGTTAAGTCAACCTTGAGCTGGTCAGGATCGAACTCTGAGCTATGGGCAGAGTTAGCCTGCAATACTGCATTCTAACTACTGCGCCACCACGGCTCTTTTCCAAGGATGCCTGATGTGGCAGTTTAAAACTTGGCATCTGTTGCATAGGATCATTTATATGCTTACCTGTGTATGGGCCCCTTTGGCTTTCCACTGAGAATCTATATTAAAGTTGTTAAGCATATGCCAGGCAAGTGCCAGCTACCACTAAGTACCTTCAAAAGGAATTATAGATATGGATTATATTATCACAGCTGGGACTCACTTCCTTTTTTTCTTTGATGTGACACAACTATGAAACAATGGAGCTTCTGTTATGATGTTACAGTGCTGGTTTTATCATTTTGGTAAGGAACACTTGTGAATCTGGATATGTAAGACCCAAACTGTAAAATTCACCTGTGAATACAATAATTAATCGAAACACAAGAATATACTTAGGCCTTTTTTTCTATCTAACCCTTCTCCTGTTTCCCTTTATTTTTAAGCTTAATACTAACTCTTATATTCTGTGGGGAATAATCTAAAACTTTAATATGGCAAACACTATGTGTTTAATTCCTGCCAATTTTAATGACATGTTTTGAATTTATCATAACAAAATCTGTATTATCATTACATCACACACAAAGACAGAAAGGAAAGGTTTTAACTGTGATTACAAGGAAGAGTTTTAATTATAAAATTAAGATTTTTCTAAGAAGTAAAAATTCTTCCAAGTGTGTAAATTATTGCTTTTTTTAAAGAAGTAAGACATACTTAACCCTCAACTGTAGAGTACATGTTCATATCAAATTCTCAAAATGGAAAGAATAAAGCACAAAGCATGCTAAAAACAGGCATGTAATTTAACATTTTTCAAATATTGTTCATGGATTGTAACAGCATGTTGTAAGATAATAACAAATATTACTATGTATTTTGAAACTTCTCGGAAAGAAAGAAAGAAAGAAAGAAAGAGAAAGGAAGGAAGGAAGGAAGGAAGGAAGGAAGGAAGGAAGGAAGGAAGGAAGGAAGGAAGGAAGGAAGAAACCAAAACAATCAGTTTACTTAAACTGAATATATTTTATTTTAAACACTTATTTTCAGCATCTCTTCAACAAGATCCCATCTCATTCCAGAATCATTGACATCTATTTTATTTAACACTGCAGCTGCATTATCTCAAAAAAGCCAGGACTTTTGATACCCTCCTTAAATACATAATGTGCTTTTTAGTGTGAAAGAAAAATGCATCATTTCCTGGATTCGGTGGGAAACTTGGCTTCCTGAGAGAGCCATTCAACATGGTGTCGTAAATCTTGATGTGCAATGTAGAAAGCTTTGTAAAACTTAACACTCTCTCACTTAATCAAACATTTTCATTATGTCTTTTTTCAAACAACATCCAAGAGCTAGAAGTGATGCTATATAACTCTTGTGCTGCTTTGGCTCCTGTATGTTTGAATTTATATGCACACTAATAGTTTAAGATTAAACTTAGGAAAATGAATGAATGCACCAACTTCAATTTGTCAGTGGGTGATTTACACCATACATTTTTTTTTACTACAAATAGTTCCAAGTGTGTCTGAGAATGGGCTCTCACCAGACATGCAATTTGTTAATTGAGGATATATTGGACAACAAATGTACAACAATTGTTCCCATGATATAATAGTCCAGGGAAGAGTTATAATACAGTAGCAGACATTAATTTTCATACAAAACATCACAACTTCAATCATTAACAGATGTTGAGGAAATGAATAATAGCAAATATAATATTCATTATTAATCTCTTTTAACCATTTCTTTACACTGGTTTATCAATGACAATTTTTAATAAAGCTATAAGAGATGCTTGTGAATTTTCATGTTACTAAAAACAAATATGCATGTTTATCCTAACAAATCATACAATGCAGACTATATTTATAAAATATTAACATATTCACTTTTTACTCAAAACACCCATGTGATATATAACAACTAACCTGCAGCAAAAATTGATATATGCAATATGGTTTAAAATCAATTGTTACTATACAAAGGCTCAGTAAAGAAAATTTTGATTAAAAGTGTCTGAAAATTTGTTTGACCAAATCTTTTCAGAACAGTGATAAAATTCCTTAAGAATTCTTTTTAAGAAGAGACCGGACAACCATTTGTCTGAAATGGCATAGGATTTCCTGCCTGATCAGGGGGTTAGACTAGAAGATTTCCAAGATCCCTTCCAACTCTACTGTTGTTGTTGTTATTATCTTCATATTCCAGAATTTGGAAGTATAAAATATTCAAAAATTTCTAAAATCTACAAAAGAATCTGTGTTAACACTAACAACTCTCAGTCTACAGTAAGTATAATATTATTCTGGCAGTAAAATCATACAAGGTTTTCAAATGAAAACATAGGGCACTATTGCAAACAATTTTAAAATAAGACTGAAATTTAATAAATTGGCAATCTGGCATATTTAAATCTATCCTTAGCCAAAATAAAGTCTTCAAATTTACCTTACCAGAATATTTATTATTTTGTTATATTGCCATTATTGCAATGAAAGGTATGATGGATCAACTGTTTCCATTCCAAAGCCATTCCTTCAAAGAGTGTTAAATTATTATATATAATCATTCCTTGATACAGGCCAACATAGTATGAAGAGATGTTCAAAGTTTTATTTTTATTTTATTTTAATTCCATTTATATCCCGCCCTTCTCCGAAGACTCAGGGCGGCTTACAATCTTAGCAAGTTCTTACAAACTTAGTGAGTTCTTTCATTCCATGCATTTTTCACCTTTGTGTTTTTTAGATATTCACCTAACATCTCGGAAATATCTTAGTTATCTAAACATGCTGTTATGAATAGATACATTTCAAGTTCTGAAGACCCAAAATTGGAGTTGTTGTGTACACTCTCTGTAGAATACACTCTGTAATAATTTTATCCCCAAAGACAGAAAGACATAAAAGAAACAAAATAGAGAGAATGTGAATTATGATTAACTGTTAGACCATGTACTGTATACCATATTCATATTATTAGGATCATATATGATTTTCATCCTTTAATTTATTAGTTAATTTGCATCATGCATGAATGCCATATATTTATTCCATATGGTCAGCCCATTTGGAATCACAATTTTTGTTTTAAACTAAAAATAGTTTAACTATTACATGATTTATATGTTACATTTATTTTTATAAAATGTAAATGTAACATAAGAAATGGAGTAGCCTTCATAGTCAATAAAAGAGTAGGAAAAGCAATACTGGGATACAATCCACAAAATAACAGAATGATCTCAGTTCGAATCCAAGGCAAACCATTCAATATCACAGTAGTCCAAGTCTATGCCCCAACCACCAGTGCTGAAGAGGATGAAATTGACCGGTTCTATGAACATAGCAAGGAAGAGGACAAATAGCAGCAAGATAATGGATTCAACTGCAGTAGCAATGGATACAAAATGGAAGATTTAAATATTAGATTGGGACAAATCCTACCTAAAAAAAATCAATGTGGTTGCTAATTATTGACAACATGATAACACATAACCAATCAAATTATAAAATAACTTGTTTCTCAATATTATTGTAGATCTGCTATGATTCTTGCTAAAGGTTCTTCTTTGTGGACTTTCATCATATTTTTTTTCAAAGCCCTTATTTGGAAGAAAAGATTATTGTGATAGATAGGTTATTGTGACAGATTATACAGTATTTTTCATTTTAATTTTCCTAGAGACAATATCATATAGCCAATTTCCTGAAAATATAATACAATAATCTCAAATTAGCATTTCTAAATCTTAATTATCTTCCTTTTCAAAAAGGAATTATAAAGTCATTGTTTCTATGCTAAGGCTGCCAAATCTTCACTTTTTTATATTAAAAAAGTGAACCGTGATATAGTTCATAAAATCCTTAAATGGAAATAATAGGGACGGCCCTATAGTCTATTCTTGCTGCAAAACTTCAACTTCATTACATAATATTCTGCATTTTGCTAGGCACACATAAAAAAGCTGCAATGCAATTTAACTTAAAGTAATTAAATTATATACTTTTAGAAAATAAATAGAATAATGCCTATTAAAACTTTTAGATGGTATATCAGAAGATAGCTCAGCCTATAGCGAAGACAGCTTTCTTTCAAATCTAGTCATAAGTTAACAAGGATTCGGTAGCAGCTGGTTAAGTTACTTGTAATATTTGTTATTAAGGCCTGGAGGAACGTTGTCCATGGGGTCGCGATGGGTCGGACACGACTTCACAACTAACAACAACAACAATATTTGTTATAGCATTTACCTCAACCTGCAAGTTATTAGGTTACATTTCTTCCTGATTCAGCCTGGTCTTTACTTGTTTTATGCTAGATTTGATTTGATTTAAAACCTAATTACATTTTTTTTCTTTTTGCTGGTGATGAGGAACAGGTCACACGGCATAAATATATCCAAATGATAGACAAAATTAAAGGAACACAAACAGGAATAAATTTTGCTTGAAAATTCTTGTAAAGTACTCATAGTATGTTAGATATAGGTTAGCTACTTAAAAACAGAGTAAAGGGGTATACAAAATATTATATTTCACATAGTGAAATAGTATAATATTTATAAGAAGAAACACTATTAAGATTTTGACATATTTACAAACTCATTTACTGTTTTAATGTTTGGCATCTATTACTGTAATAAAACTAGTTTTACTGCTTAATTGTACCCCTCGATCCTTTCTACAATGTGTATCAGTGCTGATTCCTTATTTTCTTCTAGATTTAGGTGAAGGAAATTAGCTAACACTTACTTTGCATTAGGAAAAAAATCAAATTTCACATCTCAGTGAATCAGTTCCTACAATTAAATATTGGTTAAATAATCTGAGATATAACAATTGCACTCTGGTGCTAAATACCAGACAACTCATTCCCCTTTTGTGTGAATCATGATAATATAAAATAAGATAATATGATATACCACTGCTTTGCATTCCTCTGAACTGGAAAACATGGGAATCTCGCCAGCAAATTTATGCATGACCTAAATCTATACCCTAGTGCCTTTGGGAATTAAAGTACCCATTTAAGTACAATGAAAAAGCATGTTAGCTTGTTGCAATGGTTCTGTGAAGGAAGATGTACATTAGGATTAAATGGCTGCATGTATGAACCCTGTGTGTATTTCAGCAAATGAAACTGACATTTATATGACTGCAACAACTATAATTGTAATTTCTTTGCACATAACTGAAGATATTGCATAACTGTGGCATAATTTACCACATAGTCATAGAAGTTGCAACTCATTGGCATGTTTCATTATGCTCAATCAATATGTAAGGGTAAATAGTAAGCATTCTGGCCCTAGGCCAATGACTTTCTTAAAATTAAGTTTTCAAGTTGGGTGTGTGTTATTCTGGAAACAGTCCCATCCCCAAAAATGTGCTTTGCCCAAAATACTATGCACCACTTCCAATTGGGAGGATTAAATTCCAGTACTCACTAGAACACTTTTCTTTGAGAACAGTCTGTTCCTGAAGCAGTAAGTTTGTCATATTTATCACTTAAACATATACCAATAGCTATATATTATAGAGCTTTCTGGAGTAGTTATGGAGTTCTATATTTGAATCTGATTTGCCATTTCTCATGATTTCTAAAATACAGATGAAGATCTTAATTCAGTGTATTATATATTTGTAAACATTTGTCATTTTGTTTAATTTGCAATTTAAAATATTATACTTTCAATGTCAGAACAATTACCTAAATCAATATATAGATATATGTGAAAGTAAGAGAAAATATGGCTGATCATATCTATGTAGCAAGGAAAACATTTACTTTAAAAAAACTTCATTTGTAAAGTGAAATTAAGAAATCAAAAGAAAGACAGTCCTCTCACTGTTTTAAAAAAAAATCTTTATTTTGTATCTTGTTTTACAATAGAAACTATCAATAATCTTTATCAAACTAAGTGCCCAGATTTATGTAGAACAAGAATTGGAGTCCATTTCAATTGAATTATAACCTAGATTTATGTTTCTGAATTTCGGATTAGAATACAGCATTTTTATTTTGTATTTATTTATACCCACTTTTATTAAATGGGATATAATAACTCAAAGTAGCCAACATATCCAAAACATCTTCCTCATCCTATTTTCCCCACAACAACCCTGCATAGTGAATTGTGCTGAGAGAGAGTGACTGGCCTGAGGTCATGCAGTTGGCTTTTATGGCTAAGGCAGGACTAGAACTTGTGGACTCCTGCTTTCAAGTCTGGTGACTAAACATTATAGTTGGAATCTAAAATGCTAAACCACCGCAGAATAATTACCACTTAAATATATTATAATAGCAATATAACATTTAATCAATATATTAACATATATTAATATATTATTGTGCACAGTTTTGCACATATAATTAATTATTCAGAGTAATATACTAAATAAATATGGATCCTTGGTGTTCTCTGAGCTTGGTTGTTTGCAAATGTTTCATTACCTGATTAGGTACCATCTCACTGCTAGCAAAGAATGATATTTTGCTTTCTGTCTTAATGTAATTGTATATGTATAAGTTATATAATTATATTTATTACATTTATACAACATTAACTATACCATCTATCTATCTATCTATCTATCTATCTATCTATCTATCTATCTATCTATCTATCTATCTATCTATCTATCTATCTAGAGAGAGACAGAGACAGAGACTCATACAATTGTGCATATAGAGACTATCATTTGGGATTTTTTCTCTTTTTCTCTGCTTTGTTTTACTCATTGGATTAACACTTGAAAAAGAAAACTACATGTCCTTCTATTTTAAGGACAATCACAAGACGATAATGGGCAACAGGTAGTCCTTGCTGTTCCAGCATGAGTTGAACCAGCTCCCCAGGTTTCAAGAGCAATACTTTCCAGGAAGGCACAACCCATCCAGAGCTAAAGTTGATATTGTTCCAGAGTCAGTTTCTGACCCTACAATCACTCTGTTTTGCTGGGCTGAATCAGAGTTTTTCCAAAAGACAAGAATCAATTGTTTTAAATTATAGGGAAATATATCTTCGTTTTTCTTCCTCTGATAGATATGTTATTTTGGACTTTGCATATCTATATCAGTGTCAAATCATGCACACATACACTGAAACAGTATATTTAATACAGCAGATATGGCAGCACTATTTTAATAACTAATGAAAAGTTTGATGTGATTCAAGATTTGTAATTTATATTGAAAACCTATCAGTGTATTTGGAACACATAGCTAGATGCTGATTTTATGGACATTTACCCCACACCATCTATATTTTGTAGTATATAATTTAATAGCTGCTAGTAAAATTATCAAAAAATAATTGCAGGATTTTCCCAAGATTTGTTTTTTATTCCTCAAAGTTTTTTCTTATTACTAGTAAATCACTGAAAACAGCTCAAAACTACAGCATTTTGAAATCTGCCTTACGCTTTAGGCAAATATTTATTCTACAATTTCCATAAATCTTCCTCCTTTCTTTTGATGTGGAATTCATGTTAATAAAACATGAATTGTGATTGTTCTTACTTCCCCTTGATTAGTTCACTATATGAGTTTTCACTGCTGTTTAATTAGATAGCAACTAATTTATGATCAATAACACATTGGTCAATAAACCTATCTATTAAAAAATAACTGAGCAAACAACCCATAATGATGAATTTTTGGCACAATAGCACACTGTTAAGTTCAGACTTTTATAAGCTTGGAATTCAGCAAATCACAGACTCTACAAGTATCCATATTCTCTAATTAGCTTTTATTGTGCACCTCAGAAACCTGCAGGTCAAAATGGCAGAAATATTATTCTCCACTAATGTTTACCACAAAGTAATTTATAGTTATTCACAAGGGGAAACTTAGCAGGAAAAAAACCAAGATTGCCTGTAACTCCTGCTGGGATCAGGAATATCATTTCATCCCTGCTTTAACCAGTGCTTTGCTTCACCACTTGTCAACATATAAATCTTATCACTAGAAGTAACTCAGTGACACCTGGGGAAAACATAAATAGAGGGCAAAAAATAAGAGATAGTGCAGAAAGGCTTTTTGAAAACTGAATTAACTAATTCAAGGCATACATAACTTCAGACATACATAACTCCAGGCTACATATCTAGAGCACTGTCTTGGAAAAGACTAAGCAAATATAATAATTGAATTGTGTATCATGTTTATGGGCATATATAAACACTCTTCAAAATAATAAGTAATAATAAGTAAGTAGCAAATGCTTTTGGTTCTGGAAGAGGAGTCTCTCAGTTAAAAAAGAAAAAGGAATCACAATTTTGATTTTTAAAACCTAGCTCCAAATAAGAAACATGGGACTTCTCAGAAATATATTCATGTTCCTGCTTATAAACAATAAATTACATTTTCTAAGATTTCAATATTAAATATGCTTACTTAAATACATAATTAAACCAGGCGTATATAAGCAGGCATATAAATAGAATGAAGGCTACTGCTAAGCTTGTAAGCCGCCCTGAGTCTTCGGAGAAGGGCAGGATATAAATGGAATTAAAATAAATAAATAAAATAAATAAAGTTACCGTATGTTGAATTTAGAATGTTTTAAATTATTACACTAATTGTATTGAACTTAAACTACTGTTGAACTTAGAAAAAATATCAATGTAGACTCTATAAATATTGCTTAGAGGGATATTTCTGTATCCTGCAACTCTTAGTAACAGAATGTCAGTACTAGATCTGAATGCCATTCAGTCAATTAAAATACGGTAAAGTAATGACCACGGAAACGTCCTCGGACAAGCGCTGGCTCTTCGGCTTTGAAACGGAGATGAGCACCGGCCCCTAGAGTTGGAAACGACTAGCACGCATGTGCGGGGAAACCTTTACCTTTACCTTTAGCAATACTATTAGAGTTTATTTCAGGCCAATCACTTAATTAAAATAATATAATAGTGGCATTTTTTTTCCTTTTACAAACTTAAGTACGTGAAAAGCTAATCATGGAATTCAGTGTTTAACATTTCCTTGCATACTGAGAAAGAAAGTTGGGATAAAACTGAAAGCCTATTCCACAATAGGATCAGGTTCCTGCCTCCACAATAAGTTTAAAGTATTTTCCAGAACAAGTCACAAATATTGAAACACCCTCTTCTGCAAAAGGATTAATGTATCCTTTTTTTGTTTCTTATTTGGAATCATATACTGTATATACATTAACCAAGCCTTGAATATATTTTGAAGGTGTAAGAGATAGTGGATTCCTGGCAAGAAAATCTGTTTCACCATTCCAATGTCCCATATCATGTCGGACAGTTTTGCAGGCATAGCCTGTGAAATAACCTGTGAAAGTCGTTTAAATTACAGATGAAATGTTTATGAAGATATACATAGATACAGAAAATAAAGAGGAGGGCCTTGACACAGATAAGGAATTTTTTTTTACCAAAGCAATGAACACATAAATATGTTTTAAATCCATACCAAGATAGAGATTTATGAAAATATATAGGGAGTGTGAATTTGGAATTATTTTTTTTAAAAATCCCATTTATATCCCGCCCTTCTCCGAAGACTCAGGGCGGCTTACAGTCTAAGAAGCACAAATCAATGTGCTTAGGAATAGCCTTCATTCTATGTATATGCCTGCTTATTAGGACTTCCCCCCCCCAAGCAGCATTTTTACAAAGTCAGCTTATTGCCCCCAACAATCTGGGTCCTCATTTTACCTACCTTGGAAGGATGGAAGGCTGAGTCAACCTTGAGCCTGGTGGGACTCGAACCTGCACTAATTGCAGGCAGCTGGTGTTACTTAAGGAGGCATTAGCCCACTGCTCCACCAAGGAGCAGTGAGAGGATGCCCTAGGTATTTTCATAAAGATAAAAGATAAAAGAAAGGGAAGGGAAAGCACATTCAGAGGGTTTCTATTACTATAGCAAAACTAATACAAGTAGTTTTTAGCTTATGCAACATCTGTTTCTTGATCAGGTCTTGTTAGTCTGACATCAGCCACCTAAGCATGATGATGCCAAAGTAATGAAATATATATTGTGATGTTGTAATATAAAATCTATCTTCTTGCAATTGTACTGCAACACTGAAAGTGTAACTGTAAATGTATGTAAGAATAGAATTTACATAATGACATCACAGCACACATTTTGTTGTTTGTAATCCTTTGTAAACACTCCATGCCAATGGAGATTTCTGAGACAATACATTATGTTTTCTATTGCTAACAGTTTCAGGATATAGAAATATTCCTTTAGATGCAGTGAGGTATCATACAGAAAATTGTAAAATGCAATAAATATTGATAGTCCTAAACCCACAGGATTACTAACAGTTCATATTTCATAGTTCTGTCAGTTCTGACACGTTGTCGCCCTCATGTTTGCAATGCTAACATTTTAATGAAGACATCTATTGGGTTACATCAATAACATCTGTAAGAAGGGTAACAGCAATTCTGTTTGCAGATTTTTTGTTAACAGATCCCCATTTTCTGAGGGATTCCACAAAGAAGAAAAAGTATTCAGTATTCAGTATTCAGTAAAATCTTTTCCATCTCTGCTGTTTACAAAAGCTTCTCTAAATCACAGCTCTTTATCAAAATAAAAGGAATATATATTTTGTAGGAATTTCTCCATTTCCCATGGTGTGCTTCATTTAGCCCACTTATTCCTCACTAAACATGAACATTTAGATAAAGGATAAACTTAGAATTTTGATTTGTCAATCTGACTGGCCTACTTACAAACCCGAATTACATAATAATAAAGACACATCTCTCTGCTTGTAACCCAACTAACAGCCTCATTCAAATACGTACATTATTTAACTTACCAAGCCAAATCCAGCTACTTGATTCTCAATTTCCTGTGACACGTGTAACCTCTCCAGGTGACAATCCATATTACTAAATCACAAATTATTTTTAAGATAACGTTACATCTTTAAAATCAACAATGGCTTTCTTTGAAATGGTTACCGAATCAATGAAGAATACAACAACATTTCCCCCTTTTCCATTTCATTTACAAAATTCTTATGCTAATCTAGGATTAACATTTTTTGCTTAAATACAGCTGTATTAGTACAAATGTGCTCTTCTTAGAATACAGAATAACAGAGTTGAAAGGTACCTAGTCCAACCTCCTGCTCAAGGCAGGAAACCCTATACTATGTGTGAATCATATAAATCAAGTATTATTTTATATCCGAACATTCAGTTAGATGCAATGACCACTTAACAAACAAAAATATATTTGATTAAATTTATTGCTTATAAGAAATTGCCTCAAATAACATCGACCCTAACATTTTTGTCTCCAGGTGGAAAACCCACCCAATAAAGACCAGCAATCAGAAAGAATCCAACATCTGTTTTATTTTCCAAAGCTAGCAAGCTATGCTGAGTCACTGGTCTCTTCTATCCACACAATCCAAGAGCAAGACCCCTAAAGTTATGTAGGTGTTATGTAGTAGAATGTTCATCAGGTAAAATCAAACACTGGGGGCTCTGATAGAGACAATTGCTTTAAAACAAATGATAACTATAAAGGAGAGATAGGTAACATTCATGGTATAAAATATTAAACACACATTCTTTGATCTACAAGAGGAAACAAGGCTGTAACTGCTAGTTTAACAAGCTGACCCTGTACTTGCTCATAGGAGGAGAGTGATAAGGAAGTATAGCAATTACACTTTTCAATCTACTGCTTCTCCTGCATAGACATGGAATAACACATTGGTACTGTAACAAGCCCCTTCATGGATTACTGCCTTGTCATGGCGAAGGGGCTTGCGTAATTCAATGAAGCTATGAGCTATGCCGTGCAGGGCCACCCAAGATGGAAAGGTCATAGCAGAGAGTTCTGACAAAACGTGATCCACTGAAGAAGGAAATGGCAACCCACTCCAGTATCTTTGCCATGAAAACCCTATGGACAGTACCAAAAGGCAAAACAATATGACGCTGGAAGATGAGCCCCTCAGGTCGGAAGGCATCCAATATGCTACTGGGGAAGAGCAGAGGGCTAGTACTAGTAGCACCAGAAAGAATGAAGCGACTGGGCCAAAGCCAAAAGGATGCTCAGCTGTGGAAGTGTCTGGTGGTGAAAGGAAAGTCCAATGCTGTAAAGATTTTTTCTCCATAGGAACCTGGAATGTAAGATCCATGAATCAAGGAAAGCTGGCGGTGGTCAAACAAGAGATGACAAGACTGAAGATCGACATCTTAGGTATCAGCGAACTAAAATGGACAGGAATGGGTGAATTTAATTCAGATGACCATCAGGTATACTACAGTGGGCAAGAATCCCTCAGAAGAAATGGAGTAGCCTTCATAGTCAATAAAAGAGTAGGAAAAGCAATACTGGGATACAATCTTCAAAATGACAGAATGATCTCAGTTCGAATCCAAGGCAAACCATTCAGTACCACAGTAGTCCAAGTCTATGCCCCAACCACCAGTGCTGAAGAGGATGAAATTGACCGGTTCTATGAAGCCCTACAGCACCTTATAGAACTAACACCAAAAATGATGTACTTATCACCATGGGGGATTGGAATGCTAAAGTAGGAAGCCAAAAGATAACCGGAATAAAAGGCAAGTTTGGCCTTGGAGTACAAAATGAAGCAGGGCACAGGCTGATAGAATTTTGTCAAGAGAATACGATGGTCATAGCAAACACTCTTTTCCAACAACCCAAGAGACGGCTCTAAACATGGACATCACCAGACGGTCAACACAAAAATCAGATTGACTATGTGCTCTGCAGACAAAGATGGAGAAGCTCTATACAGTCAGTAAAAACAAGACCAGAAGCTGACTGTGGCTCAGACCATGAGCTTCTCATTGCAAAGTTTAGGCTTAAACTGAAGAAAGTAGGGAAAAGCACTAGGCCACTCAGGTATGAATTAAATTATATCCCTGTTGAATATACAGTAGAGGTAACACATAGATTTAAGGAATTAGATCTGATAGACAGATAGAAGAACTATGGACAGAGGTTCGCAACATTGTACAACAGGTAGCAACCAAAACCATCCCAAAGAAAAAAGAAATGCAAGAAAGCAAAATGGCTGTCTGAGAAAGCTTTGCAAATAGCTGAGGAAAGGAGGGAAGCGAAAGGCAAGGGAGAAAAAGAAAGATATGCCTAATTGAATGCAGAATTCCATAGAATAGCTAGAAGAGATAAGAATGCCTTCTTAAATGAACAGTGCAAAGAAATAGAAGAAAACAATAGAATAGAGAGGACCAGAGATTTTTTTCAAGAAAATTGGAGAGATGAAAGGAACATTTAATGCAAAAATGGGCATGATAAAGGACCAAAATGGCAGGGACCTAACAGAGGCAGAAGAGATTAAGAAGAGGTGGCAAAATTACACAGAAATATAGAAGAATGAGCTTAACGTCCCTGATAATCACAATGAGGTGGTCACTGACCTCGAGCCAGACATCCTAGAATGTGAAGTAAAATGGGCCTTAGAAAAGCTGAGCAACAACAAAGCTAGTGGAAGTGACAGTATTCCAGCTGAGCTATTCAAAATATTAAAAGACAATGCAGTAAAAGTGCTACACTCAATTTGCCAGCAAATTTGGAAAACTCAACAGTGGCCACAGGATTGGAAAAGATCAGTTTACATTCCAATTCCAAAGAAAGGCAGTGCCAAAGAATGTTCAAACTATCACACCATTGCACTCATATCTCATGCTAGTAAAGTTATGCTTAAAATCCTACAAGCTAGACTCCAGCTGTATGTGGATTGAGAACTACCAGAAGTGCAGGCAGGATTTCGAAGACGCAGAGTAACTAGAGATCAAATTGCCAACATACGCTGGATCATGGAGAAAGCTAGAGAGTTCCAGAAAAACCATCTACTTCTGCTTCATTGACTATGCTAAAGCCTTTGATTGTGTAGATCATAACAAACTGTGGCAAGTTCTTAAAGAGATGGGCGTACCAGACCATCTTATTTGTCTCTTGAGAAACCTATATGTGGGCCAAGAAGCAAAAGTGAGAACTGGACACAGAACCACTGATTGATTCAAAATTGGGAAAGGAGTCCAGCAAGGCTGTATACTGTTGCCCTGTCTATTTAACTTATATGCAGAGTAGATCATGAGAAAGGCAGGGCTAGATGAATCAAAAGCTGGATTTAAGATTGCCGGAAGAAATATCAACAACCTAAGATATGCAGATGATACCACTCAAATGGCAGAAAGTGAAGAAGAACTAAAGAGCCTCTTGTTGTGGGTGTAGAAGGAGAGTGCAAAGGTTGGGTTGAAACTTAACATTAAGAAAACCAAGATCATGGTATCCAGCCCTCTCAATTCCTGGCAAATAGATGGGGAAAGAAATGGAGGTAGTGACAGATTTTATTTTCCTGGGCTCCAAGATCACTGCAGATGGGGACTGTAGCCAAGAAATTAAAAGACGCTTGCTCCTGGGGAGGAAAGCCATGACAAATCTAGACAGCACACTAAAAAGCAGAGACATCAGCCTGTCAACAAAAGTGTGTATAGTCAAGGCTATGGTCTTCCCAGTTGCAATGTATGGCAGTGAAAGTTGGACCATAAAAAAGGTTGAGCGCCAAAGTATTGAGGCCTTTGAACTATGGTGCTGGAGAAGACTCCTGCGAGTCCCTTGGACTGCAAGGCGATCAAATCAGTCAGTCCTAGAGGAGATCAACCCTGACTGCTCTTTAGAAGGCCAGATCCTGAAGCTAAAACTCAAATACTTTGGCCACCTAATGAGAAGGAAGGACTCACTGGAGAAGAGCCTAATGCTGGGAAAGATTGAGGGCAAGAGAAGAAGGGGATGACAGTGAATGAGGTGGCTGGATGGAGTCACTGAAGCAGTAGGCTTGAGCTTAAATGGACTCCAGAAGATGGTAGAGGACAGGAAGGCCTGGAGGAACGTTGTCCATAGGGTCGCGATGGTTCGGACACGACTTTGCAGCTAACAACAACAACAGCTGTAACAAGAATGCCCTGTTTAATAAAAACAATGTTATATTCCTTTTAAACTGAGTTAAACTTCTGGAGCAAGTTTGACAAGTTTGAAAATCACTTCTGCTTTCTATTTCAGCTTAGGGACTCAACAAGGTGTGCACAATTCCGTATAAGCAGCACTTATTACTTGCCCATAAAATATGCACAAAAGGAACTCTGAAATATTCTGAGCCACTTACATATTTTGGTTCAATGCTGTGTTTTTTTTAATGAGAAGAGTTACACAGTTCAATATCTTGCAAAATTAACAATAATGTTGTTTATTGGGGAAGAATTATTTAAGCACAGCTGATTCTAGAAACAAGAATCCATCAATGATTTTATAGCAGATAAAAGCAGACAAAGGACAAGATATTGAACTTCATGAGATTTGGTTAATCCGGAAGGTCTTCCCTTTATTAATTTTAACATCAGCCTGGGACAGGTTTCTTTTTTTGGCTCTCCTGTCATTAGAAGGAAAAATTGGAGACTTTACAGTTTCACTATATCAATTTTCAACTTTGCTTAAAATAGCTGTTATATATTTACAGGATCAGTACATTCAGACAAATTAAGGAATAGAACTATTAATATCTCTATTGCTCCTTAGGCCATCCACATGATAATGTATTCATGTAACCAGTGATCACTTAACTTTGGTATATTTCAGTCAGTATAAATTAAATTAGGTTCTGGCCAATTTGACTGAATCCCAGCAGTCAAACTGTTGTTTTTTTAAAAAAAATGATATACTGTTTTACACCTGTCAGTTTTCTTCTATGTCTTTAGATTATTTATTTCCTTCTACCCTTTCATTAAACTATTTCAGTCAAGGTGAAAATACATACAAAGGAAAACATAGAAGAAAAATGAAATAACTTGAGCATATGAAAAGAGAGTACCCAAAATTAAATTTCCCTGGAAGCTTTGTTCTTTTGACATGAAAACATTTTTGACATATGAACACATTTTATTGTACCATATTTAAGTCTTCAGTGAAATAAGGCATAAATAAGGTGCAACATGCAAGTCTTATTGTTACTAGTTTCTGAGTTCATATCGACCAGATGTAATCAAACTATGAGAATTTAATTATTCCTTAAATTGTATACATATTAGAATATTTTAGCATTATTATTAGTTGCAAGTGAAGTCATTCTTACACATTGATAACATGTCACAACTGAAGATTACTATTAATTGTGGCTAAACTTCGCATTCCAACTAGCACCTGGTTTAAATATTCGTATATCAACATAAATTTGATATGAAATAGGACTTTGGCTTTAGTATTTACCATTCCATATGTTCAATTTTACATATAATTGACTTGTTTCATATATGATATAAAATTTGAGACACGTAGAGTTTGTAATGTGCAGGTTAATGCAATGGGTTATTCTGGCATTCACTGAGAATGCCACATCATTAAAGCATATCCAGCTGATGCAAAACTGCTGGAAACAAAAATAGACAGGATCTGGAGAATATAAAAGAAAATATTTTATCATATATTTTAAATTTATGCCTGAAATAATTTTCACTGCCATCTGATCTCTGTACGTCCTCCCAATTTATAATTTGATGTTTCTCAAACATGAATTAATTGAACTCTTCATAGTTTGTTCCTGTGTGAATCAGCAGGGCCATCAAAAAATTCAGAGTAATTCACTGTAAATTTTAATCATTTTGTTTATATCTCAATATCTAGGAGAGCAGCATTTAAGGATTATAATGTCCTTTAAGTTTTTAATAGAAAATGGGGTAGGAATATTACATATATTTTCAATAACTAATTACAAATTGCTATTACTACACTACCAACAATGAAGAATAAATACGGTATCATGTGAACTATTAAGATAATGAAGAGTATCTTTGAAACTTTTTGGCAAATCTTTATACTGCCAAGAATACAATAATTTAAACTAAAAATGAGATTGTACATATTCATCATCTGTTAAAGACAATGTCGATTTTGAGGTTATCAAGGCATTTTATACATTACACACACACACACACACACACACACACACACAGAGAGAGAGAGAGAGAGAGAGAGAGAGAGAGAGAGAGAGAGAGAAGCTTAAGTAACCATGGTTGTCTGTGCTCATCTTCGTTTCAAAGCCGAAGAGCCAGCGCTTGTCCGAGGACGTCTCCGTGGCCATGTGGCCAGAATGACTAGATGCCAAAGGCACACAGAACGCTGTTACCTTCCCACCATAGTGGTCCCTATTTTTCTACTTGCATTTTTACATGCTTTTGAACTGCTAGGTTGTCAGAAGCTGGGATGAGTAACAGGCGCTCACTCTATTACGCGGCACTCGGGATTCGACCCGCCAAACTGCTGACCTTCTGATCGACAAGCTCAGCATGCTAACCCACTGAGCCACCACATATTTACTTGCTTGGATGTGAAAATTCTTCTCATTCATGAATCTTTACAATGAATCTACAGATAGTAGTTAGATTAAAAGTAAATACCAGCAAATACCTAACTTATTTCTTAACAAAACTAAACAAAAAGAAGAAATGAAAATGCAAATTCAAAATCATGTTACAATGTCTTGTCAACCTAATGCCAATGCATATGCCAATTGCATTAATACAATAAACCAAAATATGTTCTGGTCTCGACACCATTCTAGATCATAGTGCTATGCAAAATTGACCATAACCAGAAATTATCTTTTCTGATATCTTTTTATATCTTAATATCACTGCAACTTTACTTCAAGAGTAGTCAACCTGTTCATAAAATATGTCATATACCATTGTTTTATTTATTATTATTTATTTATTATTGGGACTTATATGACAAGTGTGAAGAGGGTTCAAAATATCATTTTTTTAAAAAGTATTAAATGAACATTAGGCCTTGCAGGGGGGAGTATTACAAAATATACAGTCAATATTTTTTTCTCTCTTCACTTCTTAGTTGTATAAGCCCTGAACACCTTTCCTAATAGTTATCATATATATCTTGAAATATTTGTTAAATGACAAAATCCATATGTTCTGAAAATTAATATCAAGGCACCTTCTAAACCTTCAAAGTTAGGATGGAGGTGAGGTGGAATTACATTTAAAGAAAGATTCACAAGGAATGATTTGCTGACTAACCCAGTCAAATTCAAGAAATGTTAGAAGAATTTGAAGTACAAATTGGAGAATGCTGAAAAAAATCTGAGAGTATATTATTGGGAAAAATATTCAAATCCTGTTATTTTGCAAACATGCTAGGCAGACTTCTTATGTATCTTCAGAAAACTAACTAGGGAAATCTAGAAACTTTTTGTAAGCTAATACCTTTTCATTAGCATCAAATGTAATTAATTCAAAACAATATGGTATAAAAAGTAGAGAAGGCAGAGCATCAGATACAATGTAATTGTAATGTATTTCTTTCATCAATTAGGAGAGGAAATGCCTTTAAGAAATTTTAGCATAATTTTAATTTGGATTTTACCTATATTATTGTCTCACAGCATGTAATATCTTGTCAAACATAAATTATTTTATTTCAATCTATTTTTATTAAATCTCTTACTATGAGGATGTAACAATGTATTTCTGCTTGCAGTGATGTCTTAAATCTGATGGTATGCTTCCTGGGTGTTAAAAAAATGATATACTACATAGTAATCCCTAATTATGAAAGAATTTGGAGAATAGACATGTCTGGTATTAAGACAGCAAGCCAAACAGTTGTACTGACCTTTTAGAAATGATTATTGTATAAACTGATGTTAGATCTTGTTACAAAGAAGTGATGAATATAGTTTCAGTTTGTTTTTGAATACAGCAATTCTACTTTTTCACACTTAATACATTTCCACCCTCATCTGTAATTCTAATTCAGTTTTGATGGACTTGGGGCTCATAAACAGTGTATCTCTGAACTGAATACCCAGAAGTAATTTCCAGGTAATTTCTATGTGGAACGTCTATGTTCAGTATCGCAAGCTAACTCAAAGGCACTTACTAGGAAAAATAAAAGAGGCAATTTTTTTAGTCAAAACATTCTTTCTTGGTCTTAAAGGCATTGTTCAACCAAACACAAAAATGTGTTGACAAGTTTCTTTGCTAGCCAAAACTAACAGGCAGACTTGGAAAAGAACTACTGAAATGATAGGCATGCAAGGACTAAATCTGGCTATACTCAAATTTAGTCCAGGCAAAGGTGCATCTTAATTGAATCTTGCTCTACTTTAATTTCCAATATACTGATGGCAATGGGATCTCCAAAAAATACATTCTGAGTCCCACACCACTGATTTACCACATCCAAACTTCAGTTAGTCTTAGGTCCAGCTGACTTTTGGTAACTTTGATTACTAGAGTTGCCAAGTTTTAAAACTTTCTAATTTAAATCAATCTAAATTGTACTGAAATTAAGTTAGAATATTAATGTTGATGAGATCTGTTAGAAGAAAAACACTTATTTTCTCTCACTAGGATTAATTATATTTACTTTTGTGAGATTTTTTTTAAAAAAAACATTGGCATTCTTCCAAGAAATGTATTTTGAAAACTTTCATTTTATAAATGGGTTTTTTGATTTGTATCAAAAATTTAAATCAATCTAAATTGTACTGAAATTAAGTTAGAATATTAATGTTGATGAGATCTGTTAGAAGAAAAACACTTATTTTCTCTCACTAGGATTAATTATATTTACTTTTGTGAGATTATTTTTAAAAAAACACATTGGCATTCTTCCAAGAAATGTATTTTGAAAACTTTCATTTTATAAATGGGTTTTTTGATTTGTATCATATATAAAAATATGAAAAAGCTTTTGAAAATATATGTGAAAGAATATACAATAAATAATCAGGAAAATACAATTCCATGCTAGTTAAAAACATTTACAGTACAAATTGAATTCCAAAATACAAAGGGAACCCTGTGGACAGATTTATATTGTCCTTTTCAGCAGCCAACACTCAGCTAAGTCAGAATTAACAGTAAGAAAAAAAAATACCCTAATCAAGGAAGTACCAAGTACACCCTCACAACACTGGCAGTGCAAGCTACTATAAATAACCATAGAGCAAACCTCATAGTCCCAGTCGCCAGCAATAATGATATCTTGTTGGATAATGAAACATCTGCAAGCAATCAAACTCAAGGAGCACCAAGGATTCCATAGATTTATATTTAATTTTCAAATGAAAGATTGTGAGTATTCCTTATACTAAGTCTGAAAAACTAATATGACCCCCACTTCTTAAATCTGTTTGTATACATGTTGACTTTGTTTCTAACCAACATGGTTGTATGATCTTACTTCCATGGCTCATAACTCATAGCTTTCATAGGTACTAGCTCTGTATTCATATCAGTCTTTTCTTTTTAAACTTGTCATATCTACTTGTAGACAAATATAGAACTACAAAGTAAACAATATATAAAACAAAGAAAAAATGTTTTGAAGAAATATTACAAAAACTACTTGGCAATAATTGGTAATAATATCATGATCAAATTGACAGTTTTGCAAAACATCAGATGTCTGAGATATTTATGGGTATATATTCTTTTATCAAAAAAATCTGATAAACGAATTATCAGACAGATTCATTAAAGTTCATTTCATTAATGACAAAGTGTTTTATTTACAACAGAATAGATCAGGGGTCCTCAACCTATGGGCCGTGGCCCGAGTGTAGGCCGCAGGCTCTTGGCCAGTGGGCCATGGAAATGGCTGGCCGGTGCACACACATGTGGGTATGCATTTCCCCCACTCATGCTTGTGCTCACACTCCCATTTGCACATGTGAATGGGCACAAACAGGGCCGCTAGTGCGGGTAGGTGTCCACAACCCATTGGAGCATGCATGAAATGAAATGGATGAGTCTTTCGGGAATAGGGTGGTATAGAAATCTAATTAATAAAATAAATAAATAAATAAAAGGGCCGCTAGCTGCTGTGAGGGGATACAGCCGTTCAGGCATGCACACAGCACCAGTGCATGCCCCATGTGTGAATGGCGCCACTAGTTCCACACCAGTGTGCATGGCCCTGTGTGTGCACGCATGTGCACGTGCACACGCACCAATTTTGAACCTGCTCTCCTTCCCTCCAGTCCATAAGCCCGGAAATGTTGGACACGTCTGGAATAGATAGTATTTTTATTGGGAAGCACACAAACCTATGGAAAAAGGAAGGTGATGATGCAAAATGCACAGGACCATGATACTAACATTGAGAATTTTAGGTGAGCATTATAACCATCATCATCACCACAACCATCATTATTTTCTTTATTTTTGAAACTCACTCTGAATTACCGTATATACTTGAGTATAAGCCGAATTTTTCAGCCCACTTTTTGGGCTTAAAAATCCACTTCGGCTTATACTCCAGTGAACAAAAAAAAGAACTTCCACCCCCCAGTTTGGAGAGCTGCTGCTTTTGTCAAACATGGACGAAGGCAGCAGCTCTCCAAACGGGCAGCAGCGGTTTGGAGAGCTGCACGTGCAGCTCCGCCGCCACCTCTGCAAGCCTCCACTGAGAGAATGGGGCGGTGGAAGCTTGCCGCCCATTTTCTCGGCGAAGACTTCTTTCGGGGGATCCAGCCTCTGCCACGCCGCACCGCGCCAACAGCAAGCCACCCCATTCTCTTGGCGGAGCGCTCCACTGCCCCATTCTCTCAGCGGCTTGCTGCCCCATTCTCTCGTCTCGGCAGAGCCCAGCTGAGAAAAGGGGGCGACAGAGGCTGGATCCCCCGAAAGAAGTCTCCACTGAGATGAGAGAACGGGGTGGCAAGCCGCCGAGAGAATGGGGCGGTGGAGTGCTCCGCCGAGAGAATGGGGCGGCTTGCTGTTTTCTCGGTGCAGCACGGCAGAGGCTGGATCTCCCGAAAGACATCTCTGCTGAGATGAGAGAACAGGGTGGCAAGCTGCCGAGAGAATGGGGCGGTGGAGCGCTCCGCTGAGAGAATGGGGTGGTGGAGGCTTGCCGCCCATTCTCTCGGCAGTGACTTCTTTCGCGAGATCCAGCCTCTGCCGTGCTGCACCGAGAGAACAGCAAGCCGCCCCATTCTCTCGGCGGAGCACTCCACCGCCCCATTCTCTCGGCGGCTTGCCACCCCGTTCTCTCATCTCAGCAGAGACGTCTTTCGGGGGATCCAGCCTCCAGCTGCTGCATTTCCCAGCCTCGGCTTATACTTGAGTCAATAACTTTTTCCAGTTTTTTGGGGTAAAATTAGGGGTCTCGGCTTATACTCGAGTCGGCTTATACTCAAGTATATACGGGTATTTTAAAATCACAAAATGGTTATAAAACAGTATTACCAATTTCTTGCAATCATAACTGAAGAAGGGCTCCACAAATGCAAAAAAAAAATCATCTCTACATTCTTAGGCCCCAATTATTATTAAAAGATAGATATAATAATGATTAGGATTGTGTTTTCCAATGCATGAGAACATGAGCAACACATGCTCTTCCAATTAATAAAGAAGCCACATTTTTCCGCAATTGACACAGTATCTTTAAAAGCTATTTCAGGCTATAGCCACGTAGATGAGCATATAAAGCACTTCACTTCAAAATGAAATAACTCATAATTTTACTGCATATTCATTTATCATCAGAACATACCCATTTATAAAATAGTTCTTTATCAAAATCTGTTAACAGCTATTATATATTTCATCCTTCAACTAACAAGCCACCCTATTAGCTCTAAGCATAAATATAACAGAGGAAACAACCAGTCAGAGAATCAAACTATTGTTATGCAGGTATTATATCACAGGCATAATATATAGAATTTAAATAAACAAATGAAAAGTTTATATAAATGAACAATTTAAATAGGGGGTAGGAATAAAAATGACCACTCATACAATTCACTTGGTTTTCATGCCTTTATGGATGTTTCTGCTGGATAAATGAGAAGGCATTTACTGATGGTGCATCTGGTTTTTAGAAACTTTCCCAATAATTCACAATGAGATCAAACCATCTATGAAAGCCAATCATAAATCTAGATAAATGCCTTCCCTTGGAAAACAATATTACAATTCATACCTACTACTCATTCATGTATTGTTTGGGGATATATACAAATTAAAATAAACATGACAAAAACTAACGCTATTCAAATTAGTAACACAATTTCTTTTTATTCCTAGCTGCAATAGGGATATTTTTATGTAGAGTTAATTTTCCTTATTATCAAATATAAGTAGAAACCAGATATAGAAATAATCAAAATCCTAGTAAGGTAACTCTTAAAGATTATTTCAAAACTTTTATTTTACCTTTAGCAATGTTTCAGCTTATTTAGCTTTGAAAACACCATTGCATATAATACAATGTAATATATTAATTAAATGTATAGTTCAAATACAGTCTTTGCCATGAAAGCCAGCTAGGTGACTTAGGTCTGTCTCTCTCTCTCTCTCTCTCTCTCTCTCTCTCTCTGTCTCTCTCTCGACAACCCACTTCACAAGGTTGTTGTTGTGGGCAAAATAGGAGGAGAAAGGTATGTTGAATATGTTATCCACTTTGAGTTATTTGCAAAAAAATAAAAGTGGGATACAAATAAATAAATAATAAAGAAATTATCATTTAGCATTCTGAAGAGAATTTTGCTAATTGTCCAGTAGGAATATTAACTAAAATGGGTCAAGGTTGACTCAGCCTTCCATTCTTCCAAGGATGGTAAAATGAGAACCCAGATTGTTGGGGGCAATATGCTAACTCTGTAAACCACTTAGAGTGATGTAAAATCTAAGTGCTATTGCTATTGCCAAACAGAAAAATTTTCTTAAGCTACATTGAATACCATGATTGACTAAACTGATTTTTAAGATAATCCACCTAGTCTTTTAAATTCTTTTGACACGTTTATTCAAAATATATGTCTTTCAGAAAACATATGCCTTCTTTTGGAATGATGCTGTCTTGAATCTACAGGAATGCCTTATATAATTTTCCATTTCCCCTAAAATAAACAATTATAAAACTATCTCTGTTGATTAGGTAATATAGATAAATTCCCATTACTTGCTTTGTCTTTAACTTCAGACAGTTAGATAGACTTTTAAATAGTTGTTCTGGAAACCAACATTCAATATGTTATTTCAATGTTATAATCGTATATGTTTTAAATCATCTATAGTAAAGGTGTTTCTTTATGTACTGCTAACAAACTCCAAATTCTTGGAAGATTTTTACAAGCAAAATGAAGCTAGCAGTTCTTTTTATTCTAAAAAGCAAATACACAGGCTACATATTATTATAAAATATTTTATAACACAGATACTGTATATTAGATTTCCAGACTGGGTTGGAACTGAATGAAGACTTAACCAATTAATAATAGCTTGTCCTAAAAGGCATATATTTATCTCAGATCTTTGGTATCTATACAAATTAGGTTGTCATCTGTAAAACCAGGAACAAACCCCCAGAGTTTATTTTTAAACATAACATGCCAATGATGTTGATTGAGCAGACTGTTATAAATCCAAATTAAAAGGTCTTGAAAAATAAGCATTATATAAAAAATGTAATATTCTAAATCTGTGTTACACAAATTTCAGAATGAGTTTTATGTTTACCCTATGTCTTCAATTTGGATTAAACACAATGCCCAATTCTCAAAAGGGATCTGAAACGCTGATTTTATTAAGCCATGAAGACATTATAGTATAATTTGAGTCTTATATTTCTTTTTTCCCATATTTTTTCATAGTGTTCAGAATTTTTAATAACTCATTTGAAATTACATAAACATTATTAAAACTATTACCAGTAATAGAAATTCAGACTTTACAAATTCTGTTCTCTGTCAAGGAAATACATGAACAGCGTATGTAAGATTTAATGCCAATTTTTTCAGCTTTTTTTCATTTTTCCTAAGTACACAATAGTACTGTCTTGTGATAATTTTCATACATTAGTGAGAAGATTCCTGATCTGCATCCAGAAATTCAAATTTAATTCACAAATTCTGAAGGAAGGAAGGAAGGAAGGAAGGAAGGAAGGAAGGAAGGAAGGAAGGAAGGAAGGAAGGAAGGAAAAAAGAAAAAAAGAAAAAGAAAATGTGAACAGATTTTTAAACTTTCAGTTCCTGCTGGATTACTTCTTGCGAACGGCTAGAAGTTGAGCATTTGAATATATACACTGGATAAAAGCATTATTTAAATCTCTCCATAATTACTTTCTTTCTTCAGTAATGTCTCAAAAGCACAATTCCACTAGAAATAAAACCAATGGAATTTATTTTTATGATCTTTTCTCTTTGGAAATGTGGGAAGCTTCAGCATGCTGGAGATTTGATTTAAAGAAAAGATATCTACTCTTTAATAATATAAACAAGTGCAAGAAAGCTCAGGTCTTCTCTTAAAAACTTCCCACAAACTCTATTATCCTTTCAAATAATTTTTGAAATATTTTTATTTTACAAAATTTATTTAGAATTGACACCAAGAATGCTGGAGAATTTCTAGTGTCCTTAGCACTAGTTAAAAAATCCTTTCACGCCTATCCCATACATAATCTAGATTTAAAGCAAACTGAAATCAGCTAACTTCATTTTAAGAACACAGACACAAACAGCAATATATTTTATATACAATATATAAGATCTGTGCTAAGATATAAGTTTATATATAAATAAATATACTGCATATCTATATATCAAATATAAATTGTTTCTTTTTATGTTAATTTTAAGGTTTAAATGATTCTATTTAAAAATTTTACTGTGTTTCACTGAAGTTTAACAAAATAATAAGCTTATTCATCTATGTTTTTGCAGAAACAAAAGAAAACAAAAAAGCATAATCACAATATTAAATAAGCTGCATTGTTCAGTATCTACAAACTGGTACATTAGCAGAAAATGCTCTGTACCACAGGGAATAAGAGTCCCAGGAAATATTTTTGGGAGATGAGCATCATTAAGAAAAGGGAAAATGAACAATGTAGATGGATTTAATGAGTTAAACAGGAAACAGATAAATACTTTAAAGAAAAAAGTAGAAAAGATAAAAAAAATACTTGGTAAATAGGTCTAAAAGAAAAGTACATAAAGATGGGGAAAACATGTTGCAGAAACAGAGGTAGGGATTTTATTTTGGGATAGGGTAATATTTATTTGTTTGTTTATTTATACATGCCTTTGAATACATTTTTGACTCCTGGCAACTAATTGGATAAGTCCTTGCAGTTTTCTTGGCACAGTTTTTCAAAAGTGATTTACTGTTGCCTCATTCCTACAGCTGTGAGAAAGAGACACTGACCAAAGGTTACCAAGTGGCTTTGTGCATTACATGGGATTAGAACTCCTGGTCTACTGGTTTCTAGCCTGGTGCCTTAAATACTACAGCAACACGCTAAATTAATTTGTGTAGCAATGCACAATATGCTTGTCTTTTCACCTGCTTTTAAAACCAAGGAGCTCAAGTAAGACTCACTGAAAAATTTTAGTGTTTCAGTGTTGAAATTAAAGGTCCCAAAGCATAGACCAGTCCGAACCTCTCTTCATTCTGAGACTTAACCCCACTATACTACTTCTTAAGTATAGCAAATATAACAAGCAATGCTTTTGCTGTCTTTTGAAAGGCATATAATAGTTTGGGCGTACCAGAGAGAAATATTTTGCCCATGTTTCTGGACCATTTCTTCGCTTACCTGAAGTGGTAGTGTTCCTGTTGAAAAAAGTTTAAATCATCATGTTACCATTACCTTGGCAGGCGTAGCCTCTTTCTTCATAGCCGGCATTACACAAGCACTTCCCTATGGGTACTAGCCATTCTCCTTCGGTGCTGCAGTACATCTTGGGTGGGTCTTCCTCTTTGGAATGATTAACACAAGAGCCTTGCACTTCCACCAGTGACTGGGAATCCATAGGTACTGTATCTGGAAACATGGCCAAGTTCTTTATAGTAAAAGGGCATTTTTTGAAGTACACTCGCACTGATACTAAGGCCACACATGCACCCACATCTTGAAAAGCCAAATAAAATCCTTTCTTGCTCACAGGTCCTACTTCACGAACTTCTGTATTGAGCTTAAGAATCCGATCCCCAAGATCCATCTGAGTGAAGCTTTCATCGGCAGCAATGGTATCAATCTTTGTAAACTGGTGTTCTCTGAACTTGACAGAATGGTCATCATCAGATTCCATATAATACAAATTAAAAGTTTCCTTACAGGTGCCCAGAACCAAAGGGATACTGTTACAATCTCTCAGAGTAAATTTGAGTTCCACATAAATTTTCTGAGCTGAATTGCGTGGTATCCAATTTGTCCTTAACCAATTGTTTTGACTGTGGTCCATGACGTTGCAGACTTGGTAAGTTCTGATTGGAGTATAGTTCTCATCAACACCACTTATTTCTTCCCACTGAAAAGAAGCATAAAAATAAATTAGCTAAACAAAAAAGGGTATGTAGTCACTAATAATCAGACAAATCACAAAATGGTAATTTCCTGAAAGGTTATCACCAAAGAAAAATCTTATAATTTCAGAAGCACAATGACATTGTGTAACAATGTATTTATTACAAATTCATAAACCTTTTACCCATTTTTCATTTAAAACTTGTAAGTTGGCAAAAAAATATCAATTTTTCCAAGAAGACTTTAACATTAAAATCATCTGAGGCCCATCTCTCTTTTATGTCTCTATTTTGAGGGCATTGTGATATACATAAAGCATACAATATTAAAAGTCCTTAATTTATTGTTGCTTTGCTTTTGTCCAGTTTTTACAGCAAAGTGTAAACACTTCCCTTCCAATGAGAAAGAAAATGGATATACCACAACAAAGCAGACATAATAAAGCTGAACTAAAGATTTTCATAACAGATTGGATGGAAAAGGAAAAAAAAGACAAAGCAAAGCAACTGAGTTCTTTTAGGAAAACTAACAAAATGCAAAATCTTAAAAATAAGAATCCACCATAGAACAGACTGAGTCAGTTTCACTACAAAGAAGAAAAAGAAAAAGAAGAAAGAAAGAAAGAAAGAAAGAAAGAAAGAAGGAAGGAAGGAAGGAAGGAAGGAAGGAAGAGAAAGAAAGAAAGAAAGAAAGAAAGAAAGAAAGAAAGAAAGAAAGAAAGAAAGAAAGAAAGAAAGAAAGAAAGAAAAGCCTCACACCTCTGGCTTTCTTGTGATGACAGAGAAAGTATTTTAAAGCACTGAAATAAAACAAATAAAAGTTTATGATTGTAAGCAAGCAAAGGGGCATAAAGCACGTCAGCATTCAGCCAGGCTATTAACAATTAGACTTTTAAAAGTGATGTTAAAAACAGAAGGCACACCTAAAAATACGAGCAGCTGCAAAAAAAGATGGTGACCCAGCCACTCCAGCTACTCTCACCAAGAATTGGAACCATCCAGATTTCTCTCCCCAGTCAAGTCTGTGGTTTTCCAAAGGTTATCATGGGTCATTCTTAGTTACTCCAGTAAAAATCTGGGGAGCAAGCTGCCAAAGAACCAGCTTTGGCAGGAAAAACAGCTCCTTGTTGGCATGGAGGAAAAAAAGCCCCACCTTTAGAGCACCATTTTCTAGGACTTTGCCATTTTCTGGGACCCAAGAAATTGTTAATCTTGAAAGTTGGTTTTATTAGGCAGGAAAAAGAAACAAAAACCACTTAATCTTTACTTGTGGTTGGTTTGGTAATTCTGAACCATGCAAATTAATTATAAAATATGTTTATAATGCAAATTTCGATTTTTAAATTTGGAAAGCCTCGACATGTGAAGGATTATTATTTTTACTATTGTAATTAATTCAGCATTCCTCAAACATTCTTAAACTTTAATCATAGTCAAAAATATCCATTATTCCTAGTAAGTTTACTCACAAGTGAATTGCACTTTTGATCATAATGTATGTAATGTTCAGTTTCCAACATTTGGTAAAATAATATGCTGTCTGCTATTCAAATAAAACATTAAAGTATATTATAAACACTTACAGAAAACAGATTATCTAAACAATTACAGAATGAAATACTCAACTATCTTGTCATATAGATATCTTGGGAGAAACATAAGTGATTAGCAAAATGATATAATTATCTATTTATAAAACTTTAAAATTATGACAAACTTCACCAGTGTATACTGAATAAATTAATCTTAGAAATTTTAATTTGATTAGTCCAATTATGGATTGTGACTTCACAATAATCTTAGAAAAGAATGTGTTTTATCTAATCCTAAGTTAGCTCTCTTGATTTCTAGTTTTACTTTTAGAAATGTGGATTTAAAAAAGAAAAAATATATATTTGATTCTTTGATTAGGTGTCATAAAGTAAATGTCAATTCTTTTGTACCTCAAAAAGTCCCTGTTTTTTTTTAAATTAGTTTACAAAGTGCAGCTAAAGGAAGACAAAATAACCATGAAGATTTTGTTTAAGATGCATGGACAGGCAATTTTTACTTGCTGCTTGTCTAATTGGTCTAAAGTCAGAAAAATAATTTTATATGCTGCAACAAGTTTGACTGACAGCATCTTGCATTTCATTTCTGAAGCCAATTTATGCTTCTGACTAATATTGATTTAGCATAGAGTTGTATCCATTTTAAATTGCATAAGACATACTACAGAATTTTTAGCATAAAAGCTACAAGACGAATCTATCCATATGTTCCTATTGTGAAACTGATTTACTGAGAAAAAATTAAAACATTCTCAAGCAAGTGGTAACTATTTACTAACCATCTTTCTTGAGAGTTTAATATTTTTTGAGTTTGATTATTCTTGGTTAGTATCTATTGATGTAAAATCATTTGGACATTGTACAATGTACATATGTTATACTACAATTCATAACTGGACTAATCAAATTAAAATTTCTGATTTATTTATTCAGTATACACTGTTCAAGTTTTTTTTTAATTTTAACCTTTGAAAAACTAGCAAAATAAACAATGTAACAGCCAATAGTATTCTTTTCCTAATAAATCTCCCATTATTGATTTTGTCTGTGATACAAGATTGAGATTTATATTGGTTTCATAAGTTGAAACAGTTGACAAATATTTGCAAACTTTAAGCAATCTTTACTCAGTTTTATAACTATTAATGAGCTTGCAATTCTAAGGCTAACATTGACTTAAGATGCAATCTGGGTCAGTCACTAGGACCAGAGACTTATCTCTCCAAGCTTTCGGACTTCTCTGTAGCAGTGTGACTTACAACCTTCTAAATTACAGCTTCATGTTATGTGAAAACATTGATTCATTAATAATAAGCTTTTCTATGAAATTTCATATCCCTGTGACATTTTCAATCCCATTGCTTCCTGGTACAAAATGAATAATATTTTATCAATTGGGCTGATGTACTTGAAAGAAAATAATGTTTAAATGTCTCTCCTTTCAACTATTTTTTAATCATTGCTTGACTAGGGACATTTGATTTCCTAGAGATATCTTAAAGAATTTCAAACTATTCCTCAAGTATTCCTGGATAAATGGATTTCAAATGATTAAAAGTGAGCTCTAAAATTTGGAACCAATTTTGAGATTCTATATTATGTAAGGTATAGTCAATGTTTGGGTATTGTGTTTTCAGATGTCATACAGTTATTCATGTCTCTCTACCTCTTGGTTTGAGAGCTTAAAGGATGATAGACTGTATATACTATTCTAATAGTTTCTATATTTCCCTTGCAGATGATACCACTCTAATGGTAGAAAGTGAAGAAGAATTAAAGAGCCTCTTGTTGCGGGTGAAGAAGGAGAGTGCAAAACTTGGGTTGAAACTTAACATTAAGAAAACCAAGATCATGGCACCCGGCCCTCTCTATTCCTGGCAAATAGATGGGGAAGAAATGGAGGTAGTGACAGATTTTATTTTCCTGGGCTCCAAGATCACTGCAGATGGGGACTGTAGCCAAGAAATTAAAAGACGCTTGCTCCTGGGGAGGAAAGCAATGGCAAATCTAGACAGCACACTAAAAAGCAAAGACATCACCCTGTCAACAAAAGTGCGTATAGTCAAGGCTATGGTCTTCCCAGTTGCAATGTATGGCAGTGAAAGCTGCACCATAAAAAAGGCTGAGCGCCAAAGAATAGAGGCCTTTGAACTATGGTGCTGGAGAAGACTCCTGCGAGTCCCTTGGATTGCAAGGCGATCAAACCGGTCAGTCCTAGAGGAGATCAACCCTGACTGCTCTTTAGAAGGCCAGATCCTGAAGCTAAAACTCAAATACTTTGCCCACCTAATGAGAAGGAAGGACTCACTGGAGAAGAGCCTAATGCTGGGAAAGATTGAGGGCAATAGAAGAAGGGGACGACAGAGAATGAGGTGGCTGGATGGAGTCACTGAAGCAGTAGGCATGAGCTTAAATGGACTCCAGAAGATGGTAGAGGACAGGAAGGCCTGGAGGAACGTTGTCCATAGGGTCGCGATGAGTCAGACATGACTTTGCAGCTAACAACAATAATATTTCCCTTCCTGAACACTGAGTGCCAATATAGAAACATGTTTGTTGAACTCCCAGTAGAAAATTTAATAGAATATTATCTGGCTATCTATGTCTGATGACTCTAACAAGAATAAAATCAATCATGTGGTCCCTGCTGGTAATGCATTAACTGAAAAAAAAATCTCACATATACTAACTAAAAATTTCACTCACACACACCCCTCTACTTCAACAGTAGAGATGGCATGACAAAATGTTACATGACATCATTTGTATGTTTCTCTTCTCTGAAAGTTTACAAGAAAGTTGATTTTATTCCATATCATAGCTTCTTATGCAGGAATTCTTTACCAGAACTTTTGATTAACTCATAACTATCACCCACTTCTTAGACTAGTGCACAATGTTCTTTGATAAAATAAACCACACAACAACCTTATTTTGATTAAATTATTATTTTTATGAAGTGTTTTTCTGATGTATTTATATTTATTGATAAAATGCCATATTACAAATTAATCTACATACTTCTTGCTGAATCCAATGTGCTTTTATATGTTGTTTTTACCTTCAAATTGTCAATATTTTTCTTTTTGCTTTTCTGCAGAATCTTATATTTGCACATTGAATCGGCATAAAACTGTAGAAATAAACTAAACAAATCTAAAATGGTAGCAATGTCCATTCAAAATCTATTTCATAAATTATAGAAATTATATAAAATTATAAAATTATCTGAATAAGGGGGAAGGAGAATAAAGGAGATCATCTATTTTATCAGCAGCTATTTTGTATACAACTATTCAATTCATACATGATGAAAGAAGACTCAAAAACAGCTTATCTATAAAAATAAAAGCTGAATTTAATATTTGGGATAAAACTAATGAAACTAAGCTTTGTTTGATGTTGTTACATGATGTTGATCATCACTTTGCTTTGATTTACAGGTTGTTATGCTACTCATAACTGATATTTTACATTTAATGGAATATATATGCATATATATGCCACAACTTTATTCATCCTCCAGTATGTTTATATTTAAAGAGCAAGGAAGTATAAGTGGTTAGCTCAGCATTCAACTGATTGAAAGTAATGTTATACATATGAAGACAGAAATAGCTTTTTAACCAAGGGCATACAGTTGCTTTAGTAAAAGAAAGACACATTTGATTGAAGTATGGAGAAAAGATAATTGAATGTGTCAGTGTGTTGGAAGAGGCAATCTAACAAGAAATTCTTTTGTATAGCCATGACTAAAATGAATGGAATCACTAAAGTTTTACCTAATAACATAATGAGGAAATGGATTCCCAGGAGGTAAAGTAGTGATAAGCCTGAATAAGTAAAAATGACAGAGTATTTTTTTCTACTAGAATACCTGGTAATGTATTTAGCATGTGATCATATCACATGCTAAATTGTCACAGGCAATTTATACATACTCAAAAGGAGAAAAAAAAAAGTAGCAGTTTGGTGCTACTTCCTGAGAACAATTTTTGCCCACAATGTAAGCTTTTCAAAAAGGTAATTGGAGCATAAAGTAGTTAAAACAAAAAGCTGTTTCTCACCATTGTTATCTTATATTAGCAATCTTATATCTTGTGCAGAATAAATTGCTTTATGAATTTGGTGGCTATATAAGTTCCTTAAATAAGCAAATAAATCTTAGATGTTGTTAAAGGAAGGATAATCACAATGATTGTATAATAATTGCAATCAGCATTTTTCAACCTTTTAAATATGTGAATTAGTTGTTCACATCCAAGACCAAAGTAACTTCTTGCCACCAATCAATACCCAGATAAGCAGATATTAAAACCAAAATTTATATTTGACCAACAATCAAGTAGCAAACAATATCCAAACAAGGAACTACCAACCCAGATAAATAAACAGTATACAAAAATCTAATCAAGGAACTACTAAGAATAGTTCTACCAACACTGACAGGGCAAGCCACTTGAATATAAACAGAAAGCAATCCTCATTTGTTTCTAGCATTGATTATGTTACCTAACTGCGTAAGAAACATCTGCAAAAAACAACCAAACTCAGAGAACACCAAGGACCTAACAGTTCAAACTTGACAATCATACATACATACATACATACATACATACATACATACATACATACCAGTAGAAGAGAATACACACACACTCACACACACACACACATACACACACACATTCTCTTCTATTGGTAGTTGTCATTTGTGTATCAAAAGAGATTTTTACACAGTTATAATTTGTTAGGTCCTACCACATTTTATCATTTGTGATATTGTTCTAAACATCAAAATTCTGTTACATAAAAAGTGGCTCCTGTTTAATTTTATAAGGGTCTTTTTAATGCTGTATATTTCAATGTAAGCCATCAAGAGTCATGTTAAATAAATAAAGTATCCTTCAAACTGAACTCAGCTCATAATGATTCTATAGGTAAAGGTAAAGGTTCCCCCGCACATGCGTGCTAGTCGTTTCCAACTCTAGGGGCCGGTGCTCATCTCCGTTTCAAAGCCGAAGAGCCAGCGCTTGTCCGAGGACGTCTCCGTGGTCATGTGGCCGGCATGACTAGACGCCAGAGGCGCACGGAACGCTGTTACCTTCCCACCATAGTGGTCCCTATTTTTCTACTTGCATTTTTTTACGTGCTTTCGAACTGCTAGGTTGGCAGAAGCTGGGACGAGTAACAGGCGCTCAGTCTGTTATGCGGCACTCGGGATTCGACCCGCCAAACTGCCAACCATCTGATCGACAAGCTCAGCATCCTAACCCACTGAGCCACCGTGTCCCTAATGATTCTATAGCTAAAGCTATATAATTTTCATGGCAATAGTGCATTAGTTCTCTGCTATTGCTTCCTTCTGGAATGTTTCCTTAATTTTTCATAGGACTTTAGATGCCTGGTATCCTCTCAGTTTGCCCTCTAAGTTCTAATCAGGCACATTACTCACTCCAAACTCAGACAAAGTCAGCCAGATGCTTTTTTCCCCCTATGCATAGCATATAAAGAAATGAGGAAGAAGAAAATTTGCTACAAGGGTGTATCTCGCAAAGAGATGATTCTACAGTTGGCCATTATTTGGGGAGAAACGGCAAGAAGATATTTTCTATTGCTCTTTACAAACAATTTCTTCAAAAGCAATTCTATGGAATCCAGGGCACTAAACTGAAGCAGTTAGTGGTAAAAATAAACAAAGCAAAAAGAATATGTTGAAAGGAAAATGTTAGGCTGCTAGCAGCTGCATGAACCAAAAGTAAAACTTTTTTTCAAGGAAGAATCTCAGAGTCATCATTAGCAAGCTTATTAAGATTAAAGTAAGAATGTGACAAGAATGTAACAGCAGGTGAACTTTTTCCCTTAGAAGCAAAATGTATCTGTGTACATCAAAACAGTGACTTTGAATTCTTCTCCCCTTATTACTGGTGTAATGGCATAGAGGCTTGTCTTTTCTCAGATACCATGGAATCTATAGCTGTAGATTTATATAGGTTACAGTTATTGGAATCCTTATCATTCTTCCATCATACCCTTATAGCAAATCTTGGAACCAGCGAGGTGGAAAGTAAATAGCCCAGAAGAGGCAAGAACAATTATGTAAAAGTTGTGCAGATAGCACTAGCCTGAGAAAAGAGTGACAAACAGGCCATTAGAATGAAGAAGTAGGACAAATGAATTTAAGATTTTAACCTTCATACAAATACTTATCTGTATGGACATCTTATTCTACTCTACAGAACCTGATCGTTTCTTGTTACTCAGTATATAAACATCATTTATCTATCTGAGCCTACTCCTTGACTTCTCATGACAGCTCCAGAATGATCTTCTAGAAAGAGATGTATTACAATGGCCTGAATATTAGCTTGTGATGGAATGTGCATTGCAGAAACATCATGGGAGGATTTTTTTCAACTCATAAATATTATTCTGAAGTTCTATATAAATTTATTCATCAGACAATATTACCCAGTTGTGTAGCATAATTTGAATCAGGGATTTCATTACTATTACAATTCTGCAACATAAAACTGGAGAATATAATCCA
This sequence comes from Vipera ursinii, assembly GCF_947247035.1. Lineage (NCBI taxonomy): Eukaryota > Metazoa > Chordata > Lepidosauria > Squamata > Viperidae > Vipera > Vipera ursinii. The sequence goes on along the minus strand of NC_139514.1, from coordinate 36,669,184 downwards.
CAAGACTTAGTCTATTTAACAGCTACACTATATAAACAAATTGACTGCATATTTGTTGCTATTTGGCATTATGACTACTCCAATTATTATACCAATTATTAAATTTGGAAAGTAGTGGGCAACACATTAAGCTGAACTTTGCGACACCTACTGCATTCCTAAAAAAAATAATAGCAATATTCTATGGACTTGGGAATAACTAAGAAAAGTAAGTAACAATGAGATACCAAGATACTAATAAAATATGAAGACTGCTATATGTGCTAATAAGTTCCAGATATTCTGCTGGAAATAAATATATCATTTTTTTATTCCAAATAGGCAAAATTGCATAGCATGATTACTGTCACTGGAATTACTTTACATCACCTTCTGAACTCATTCATGCAACAGAAATATCATAACTGTCAGCTCTTTGAGGTTCACCAGATCAGGAAACAGACTCTACAAGATTACTAAAACTATACTTCATTGAGTTTGGCTATGGTGCAAAATCTTGCAAAAGCTTAGCTACATTTTCCCTTCATGCTGTCTTATACCCCAGGGAATCAGGGAGGAGCCCACTTGAGTCTCTTTTAAATGTTTTTCATTTTTCATAGTTTCAAGGCACATTTTGTACATGACATTGTAACCATCATTAATAGTTTCAAGGTCATCTTCATGGCTCCCTACAACAGTGGAGAAGATTTGCTAACAGACAGATTTTTATTTATATACTTGTTAATTTATATTGAGCTGTGATGACACAGTGATTAAAATGCAGTATTCCAAGCTAACTCTACTGACTGCTAGCATTTCTCACCAGCTCAAGATTGAATCAGCTTTCTATCCTTCCGAAATTGAAAAAATGAGGACCCAGATTGTTGGGGGCAATATGCTGACCCTATAAACTGCTTAGAGAGCTGTAAAGCACTGTGAAGTGGTATAAATGTCTAAGTGCTATTGCTATATCCCCCATTCCATTCAAGTGGAATACTTAAATTAGTCATAATGCTTCCCTCCAATTTCCCCACAAAATAATCCTATAACTAACACTGTGCTAAAAAGGTATGGCCGTAAACCTGGATCTCATTTAATAAGTCCATTTGATAGAGGTCTGTAAATTAGATGATACAGAAGATAAATGTACACCCAGAGATGTTTCTGCCTTTTGAAAAATATTCAGGCAATAGGGTTATAGAAAATAGCATGATAACCACAGTACAAGCTATTCATTTTGCAAATGCTCTCCAAATGCTCTCCACTACACTCTTTTCCCACTAAAAGAAAGGAACTGATAATAGTATTTTTAATTGCCTAGCAATTGGTGTAAGAAACAGTAAATAAAAACATGGAATTTTTTAACCCAGTGTCCCCACAAGCTGTGTCATGACCTGCCTGAAGGAAAAAAAATCCTCATGGATGAATTGCCAAACACCCTGCAGTGAACAGAAGAGACAACAGAGCATTAGGATTTAATGAATGCATGATGTCAGGGTTAGAGGTGAAGGCAACAGGTGGGCCTGCAAGCCAGGATCAAGAACAGATGGGTTTGTCCCACCAGTAGAGAAATACCATTTTTTCTGATAACATACATGTTTCTGCCAAACTTTCAAAATTCCAATTTTATATGGCCTTTCATGAGCTAACAGCACAAAAATCTATAATTCCTATTTCAAACATTCAGCATTGTGCTTCTATATGAGCAATTTTTAGACCTTGTCAGAAAGTGAATTTCTCTAGCTTTTAGACAGTTAATTCACTACCGATGAATCCATAAGTGACTTAACATGATTTTTCAGAAGCTGTATTTTCCTGTAAGCATGCTCACATACAACTCAAATAACAGTAATCAATTTACAGTGTATAAACGTTAAAAAGGGGGAAAATAATTATATCGTAATTTCTTTGGCTTTATATCATGAAATTAATTTAATAACAACGGAAGCCATAAAAGGCAGAGGAATAGAGCTTTGATATTTTCTTCCTTTCAGAAAGATGTCATCCATGTAAAATAATTAAATGCTCTATAGAATATATAAGTGAGAAATATATTAATATGAAAATATGAAAAGACCTAACTACAGTTCAGAGTAATTAGCTCCTGGCATTCTTTCTGTCTGAAAAAAGCAAGCAAACAAAAAAAAAGTTACATCTACCAGTATATATATCATTTCTATAGTTACATTACTTTCATTATATATATTGTAACTACATACTCCCAGATCTTTAAAAGGTACATAGAAGATATTTTAAAGGCTTCAAATGTGCACAGATTTCTTAAGGCTGTGCTAAAATAAAACTGTTAAAAAGCACCAGCTGGTTATATCAGAAATGGCTCACTTCCAGGTCTCAAATGTCTTATTTATATACAATGGAATTCTGCTGGCTGTTTAATATTTAGAACTAATAAATATAATCAGCAGTCCTATGACTAAAAAACCGCAAAAACAAATATGCTCGCAAACTTTCCCAACTGTGAATTAAGCTGGATCTTATTTCTCCTGACTAGGCTTATGACACAAACAGGACCTGTATATGTGTTCACATAAAACATATGGGAAAAAAGTTGATGCATATGAGATGGTTTCAATCAGAAAGACAACTAGCACATATACAATGTGCTGCTAATTAGCAAACCAACCAAAAGCAAAGGTATTTCAGAAAACTATCAAGTGATTCTTTCTGCTATAAAACTTATAAAAATGCACTTCCCTAGACTATCTAAAAAAATCACCATAAGCCACAATCTATATGACATGGCATTATAAAACAGACTTTCCTTGCCAGACTTCCCATAATTTCACTTATATATTTGTTTAATATGTTATTTATAACCTACATTTCTGTTAATAGCTTTATCCACTTGATTTAGCTTCAACAAGGCTAGTGTATTTTGATCTAATAGATAACGTATAGAATTCAGATATATACTTCAAGCACAAATCTACTGCACAGCAACATATTCATTATAATTGGGAAAAGAGTCAAAATGGGTTGGCAGATTGAGGAGGCAAAAATGACATGTTGGTTTGGCTGGTTTGGCTGAAAATATGGGGTTATATCTAGTGGAGGTCAAGCAGAAAAGTGTTCACATCCTTTTCCTTTCTTTGTCAATTTCCTGCATCTCCTCTCAAAAACCTACGTGGAGGTTTGGAATACTTTTTTGAAAAATGTGGGGCATGTAGAACTACAGTACTAAGGGATGGGAAACCAAATGAATCATCCTGTTATGAATGCAGCCTTTGAAGATAAGGCTATGTCAGGAAACAGACTTCTTGAAAACCTGACAAAGGATCTTTCTTTCTTTCTTTCTTTCTTTCTTTCTTTCTTTCTTTCTTTCTTTCTTTCTTTCTTTCTTTCTTTCTTTCTTTCTTTCTTTCTCTTTCTTTCTTTCTTTCTCTCTCTCTCTCTCTCTCTCTCTCTTTCTTTCTTTCTTTCTTTCTTTCTTTCTTTCTTTCTTTCTTTCTTTCTTTCTTTCTTTCTTTCTTTCTTCTCTGTTGAAGTCCATGAATTGAGGCTGGAAAACCATAGGGCTATCATAATTCCCCATAGTCTCTGATTAAAGTTTGGATAAATGTAGGAAGAAACATTCACCTTGCATTTCTTCTTAAGTGTCATTGGTGTCATTTTAGCCCCACTATTCAAGCTTAGAATTTTTAAAAAATCTTTTCTCCATTCACTAAAATATTAACCCCTTTTTCTATCTTATAATTTTTGATAGAATTTTCTTATAATTAGCAATAATTTGTAACTACTGTAGGATCATCTTATCTTGGACGATTGTATTTTCTTTTGGTTGTCCTTGTTTAACTCACTTGTAATCATTGTATGGTAAGTTCTGTAATGTAGCAGTGTATGTTTGCATTTTACATTTTATCATTCATTCATCTTGCTCTTTCTTCCCCCCAAAGGGAGGGACTATATACTGTAGATACTGCCTTGGAAGAAGGTGGTAGGAACAGAATTACCAAGCTGTTACCACAAAACAAATGGTGAGAACAGGCTGTGAAAAATGTGATGGCTTTTGAAAAAGACAACTTTTTTTGGGGGGGGAAACCTTTATGGAACACTCCATTTAAAGAAAATAAATAAGGCCTTTAGGTATCAACAGTTACCTAGCTATATATTAAGCAAGTAAAGATGAGGTTGAATAGAAAGTTTTATAATTATCAAATATAAGTTGAAAAAGTTTTATAAAGGGTCTTTATATGGATAAAGGGACCAATTTCCTTCAGCAAATGAAAGATTCAACTAAATAGTCATTTTAATTTAAAAGCTACTATCATGTAACTAAATAGCATTCGTCATCAATGTTTGCTAAACTATATAGTTGCTTAAATGTTTCTGTTTTAGGAAAAAGAGGAGGAAAACAATCCTTCATGAAAATTGCTACTAAACATACATGCATGGATTGGTATGATTCAAATCTGAGAAAATTTCCACATTACTTTCAGCAAGCTTATTTTTTAATTTTTTTTCCATGTCTCCCTGTTTTTCCCTATTCTTTAGGAAACATAAACATTTACCAATATTTTTCTTGTGAGCTTTTGTCCCTCATGGAATGATCTGTCACAAATTTATTTCAAATCCCTAGCACTGAGAAAATGGCTTCCTTCCTGCTTTTTAAAGAACCCACATTTTGATCCTTTTTATAAGCAAACAGCCCTCCCTCTCCTTCCCCCTCAAAATATTTCTCTTTTAATATATGTAATTAAAGAGAGGAAAATAGCATATTTCTCACATAAAAAGCCACCAACTGGAATGAAGTACAAATTCCCAAAGTTTATATTCAACAGTCCACTGTGATTTGCTAATATAAAAATGTCAAAACTCAATCTCAAATGTGGTTTAAAATTAAATTATCCATAAGTAGCATCTTTAAAGTACTCAATGGACCTCTAAAAATCGTAGTATTCCCAAAGTTTATAATACTGCATGTATTTATATCTATTTATTTATTCATCTATCCACAAGACACTCCAGGTTGCTAAAAGCAGAAACAGAACATGAAACAATTAAAATCCAATAAAACTGTTAAAAAGCTACCGTATTTTACCATGTATAAGATGCACCCTTGTATAAGATGCTCTGGCATGTGAGTTCCAAGCTTACAACGAACAAAGTCAGCGCTGGGAGCAACTGCCTCCCAGTGCTCTAAATAGACGCCTCCTGGCTGCCCCTTCCACCTAACCAGCATCTGGCACAACCCTGGTAAACAAACCAGCATGACAGGAAGGCAAGGGAAGCGAAGGCAGGTTTTAAACTCCCTGCCCTTCCTCCATGCCGATCAGGTGTTTGGCGGAACACCAAACAGCTGAGCTGGCAAATCTGGAAGTTCAGCCAGCCACTATTATCGAGCAGAATGGCCTCGCAGCTGTGTTCCACAGGGTCCCCGGCCAGCATACAGGTACGAGGGAGGGAAAAGGCTGTTGCTGCCATCCATGCTGCTGGTCCCATCCACTGCCTCTGGACGTCACCATCTGACAATCTTGTCCCCTCCACCCTCCCGTTAGAGGCAAGCCCACAGGGACTTGACACCTGCACCAGGTGGCATGGCATGTAAAGAACCCACAGAGGCATGGCCTGGGCTGCGAGGTTACCGGTATTTTTTTGTGTATAAGACACTGCACTTGTATAAGATGCACTTGAATTTTGAACAGAGCGTTTGCAGGAAAAAATAGTGTCTTATACATGGAAAATACAGTAAATAGTTATTAATCTACCTGAAAAAGCCTCACTGTAGAGGTGTGAGGAAAAGAGCCTTAATTCATCTCATGGCATCATAACATGTACTGTTAGTTTTTAAGACATCTTACACAATTTCCTCAGTGCAGGAAACTATTAAACTACCTTCAGACAGTTCCATTCTGAAAATCCCCACTACAGTTCTAGGCAGATTTTTTCCCCATTTGTTATCACTAAATTCTTTTTAATATTCATTCTTAATAATCCATCCTGAATTTCTCTTCCTAATATTTTGTTCTTAATACTCACCCTTAATTTTATTTTGTGTCAACTTCTAAGTTGTTGTCCTGCTTCTTTCATGACTGCCTTTTTGGATATGAGTTGACCACTACTTAATCTTCCCTTAGTCGCTTTTGCAAACAAAACATGTCCAGCTTTTTAAACCAATTCTCATAGGTTCCAAATCATTTAACATCCTGGCAACTTTTCTCTGAATCTACTCAGCCTTTTTATGTCCCTTTTAGAGTTCATAACTGGGCATAGTAATACTAGCATAGTAACCAGCACAGTGTACAATGGAAACTATTAACTCTTGCAATCTCTTGTACAATAATACATTGCTTGGAATGCAGTCCAAGATTGCTGCCTTTACATTGCTTCTTCAAGTTCAGCTAATAGTTCACTAGGATTAGTGCCTTCTCACACATGCTACCATGAATGCTGGTCTGCCCTGTCCTTTACATAATGGTTTGACTTTTTTTTTTATACCGATGTTCAAGATTGAATAGCATCCTGTTGGACTGGGCTAAATATTCAACTCAGTTAAGACTTTCTGAACATTATTTTGTTCTCAAAAGTATTAGCCAATTTCCCTAGCTTCGTTCATCTGCAAATGTGACATGTATTCCCTCTGCTCCATTCACTACTTGATCTATCAAGATGGTGAGTGCTCAGGGATCCCCCCAAATGCTTCTCTTAAATTTGATTGAGAACCATGTGCCGAACTATTTATTGAACCAAATACTGCTGAAATCAGAATGTATCACACCTACACAGTTCCCTTTAACTAGACAAGGGGTAATAAAGAGAGATAAGGTTAGTCTCTAGTTATTCTCTACAAAATCATGCAGTCTTCTTTAACATTAGCATTCTTTTAAACCAGATTGCAGACATGCTGTTTTTCTATCTTGTACATATAGTACAAGATGTACTATCTGTACAATAGAGTACAGTACAGATGTCAAGTTAACTACTAAGGAGTTTCCTGGGACTTCCTCTCTTATTACTTTTTTAAAAATGTGGTACCATACTTGCTCTTTTCCAGTCTTCTGGTGCTTACTAATTCTCCAGGGGTTTCTTTCAACTGTATTATTTTATTTATGGGTTAGACTGGATGACAAAGCCTTTGTGTGATACTTAGGTTTTTTAATGGCTGTTGCCTTTTTAAAGGCTTTCTCATTTGGTGATGTATTTCTTTTCTCTGCGTTATTTTTACTTTTGTAGTTTGTAAGTCACCAGAATCATCACAGATTAGATAATCTACAGATTCAGTGAATAAATAAATAAAATTTCTAGGTCTGCCCATGGTTCTGGGTAACTTACAAAGATAAAAATAAGTGTTTATTAAAACTTCTAATAAAAATATAATCAACGCAGAGAAGTCAATCACATGTCTGCCTTTAAAAAAAATCTTGGCCACTTCGACAGCATAAACATTATGCACAGAAGATATACACTCTTTCCCATCGCAGGTCCTAAGGAAGAAGTCACTTCTTCCAGATTCACTTCACTTGAAAGATATACAGTATAATGGTGTATGATTCTTTTTGCTATGGAGACATAAAACAGACAGATAGATGCCACTTCACCATTTGGGAACAATGTGGAATGTCTTCAGCAATGCCTGAGAAATTTTCCTCTAAATGGTGGGCTTTTATTACTAATGCTAATTTCTGGATGGAATGCTGCCAAGTTAAAAAGTCCACATTAAAATTTCATTCTTTCTCAAAATAATGCCTAATATAACAATCATTGAAATGGCTTCTTTAAACAGTCATCTAAAATAAATTCTCTTTTTTTTTTGCCTGCCTTTAACAACTTCTCAGTTTTGAGAAAGAGCTTGGCATTTATTGCAACAATAGCTAGTTCTATTACACATTTACCCTAGTAGGTAAGGTGCAACTAAAAATAATAATAACAAAGCTTTACAAAACACATACATGCTCCTGAAAGCACTTCTATTCCCCAAGATATTTTTAATCAAAGAAAGTAATGACAATTATCATGAGATGTTTATATCTAAAGAAGTAAAATTAAATATTCTGTGTTTTAAAATATCTGTATTTGACAGTTCTCCTTATGTGCCTTTTGGAGGATTAAAACAAAATGTAATCTACCCCTGAAAAAATTGATTAGGCCTTATTCTAACGTAGAAAGTGGATGAGGTATATGCTGCATAACTTTTTTTTCTTTGTCTTTATTAACATATAGCCAAATGTAATTCTCCCAGGAGCATGTATCAACAAGTGCATTTAACTTTTTCCTCTATGTTTGATTCTGCACAAGGGAATGGGAAAGAATGTTGGGGGGAAGCAACACAAACACTTCATTGTTTGACTTTTTGATGAATTGTGCCTCCCTGGCAAAAAGGCAGGCCTCATGAGGCTGCAATGGAAGTCTTTATTTGCACACCAGACAGAACTCTTGTAGGCAACCATACAATCTTATATAATGCCCTGCCCATGACCTCGGCAGCAGTTCAGGAACACTCCAAGAATAGGAGGTGGTTTAACCTTCAGACTATCAGTGTCCCTTGGCATCTCCTTGGCCAAAGGTTAACCTCTGAGTTACTACATGTCAAATTATTTGTGTTTCTGATAAAGATGACTCAATTTCAGGAGCCTGAAACAAGACCACCAAGCCTTCTACGGATATTGCAGAGAAGATAAGAATTAGAAACAAAGGAAACTCAAAATAAGAGGGTTCTTGCGCTTCACTTTCTACTTTGTCTCAGTCTAAAATGGCATTTTAATCAGCTCCTTAAGAGATCTTGAAGATGCACACCTAAAATGCAAAAACTAGCATTTGAATTCTCCTACACACTTACTATTGTAATTTGACAACTACACCGCACAATTTAGAGCAAGGAAGGAAGGAAGGAAGGAAGGAAGGAAGGAAGGAAGGAAGGAAGGAAGGAAGGAAGGAAGGAAGGAAGGAAGGAAGTCTAAAATAAGGGCCTCAGGCTTGAAGGAGATATTTTCTCTTTGCACATATCTTGTTCCTTAAAATCTCTCCATATTCAACAAACTTCCCTTTTTAAAAGACAAGCAGATTTTTGAAATATAAAATTAATAGTTATAGATTTATTAAAAAATTGAAATATTTTAAATAACATATTTAAAACAGTGAAGTTGGCTTAGCTTCACTGACTAGACTATTGAAAAAAATCATTCTAAATTACAAAAAAAAAGATTATGGTTAGAATGAATTCAGGCAGATGGATAATAAGGATAAAACCTTTTTATCTGTTTAGCTAAAGAGAGCCCCCTGCCTACAGCATTTTGGATTTAAACATATTGCTGCTATTTTAATATTATTTACAGTTAAAAACACAACAACAAAACAGTCTATTGGAACAAGAAGGTAAAGATGCCTTCATGTAAACCTTCATTTTTGATGACTGCGTTCGTACAATTTCTTAATAGTTTTATAGAAGTAGATCACCACTTGCTTTTTATGTCCCCTCTCCCCAAATTTCCTAATCCAGTTCTGAAATTACCAGGCAATTTCCCATCGAAGTATTAGTGAGAGAAAGTTAATGTTTTCTCCAATAACTAGAGAAAGTAAAGGAAGAAAAAAGTAGTGTTATTGAAGTTTAAATTACTGAGGAAGGGTTAAACTTCTGCCCATACTCCTTAGCTGTAAAAGACTGCAAAGAAGGCACTATGAGATTTTAATCCCCCGCATGAATAATAAACGTTACAATTTAAAAAAAATGGTTTTGGATATATTTGATATTGAAAACAATACATGTGCCAAGGTGGTGCAGTGGTTAGAATGCAGTATTGCAGGCTAACTCTGCCCACTGCCAGGAGTTTGGTCCTGACAGCGTCAAGGTTGATTCAGACTTCCATTCTTCCGAGATTGGTAAAATGAGGAGACAGATTGTTGGGAATAATATGCTGACTCTGTAAAATGCTTAGAGAGTGCTATAAAGCAAGATGAAGAGGTATATAAGTCTAAGTGCTATTGCTATGCACATTTTGAATATGTTGGATAAACTCCCATTTTTGACTTTAGAATTTTCTTTAACCTCCTTCCCTTAAAAAGTGATAGGAATTTCTGAAGATATTTCTGAGCCAATACAAAACCCTCCAAAAGTGAACCACAATGTAATGATTTAGTTGTGCAGTCATATGACTTCTGCCTCTGAAGTATTTTAATTCCTTCTGAGTGACTATATAAAAAAATAAGTGCAGAAAAATCCAGCAGGTATCCTTTGATTCAAGGCATTTTCAACCAGGTATTATTTCCATAACCTAATATCTGAAACAACTTTTAATTTCTGCCACCTTTGAAATACTGAGAATATGAAGAAATATTAAGTCTAACCACTCTTGTCCTTCAACTAACTAATAAGATAGTGAGAAAAACCATGTCCAATCACCACGGAGCGACCACAGATCATGGAACAAATATCTTATACCAAGCAAAAGGAAAATAAATATCAAATGCATGTTTTTGGTTAACGTTGTGTGCATTTGAAAATTACCAAAGAGACAAAAAACAAAATATGCCAAGAAAATATATTTTCTGTATACTCAGTTTCTTGCCTGTTTACATTTAGCATCTTCTGAAAATCTGGTTATTATCTTGACTTTTTTGCAAACTGAAATTATCCCCAATACTTCTAATCATAGTCTTTATCATTGGAAAACAAACCACAAAAACATCTGCAGAACTTTTGCAAAAGAAAAGTCCAGCTTTCTTCTTATTTCAGGTATCCAGAATAAAGCAATGAAACAAAATAGTTCAACTCTCATATACTGACAATACAGTCTGAATGCTAAGATTCAGAAATGAATCTGAATTGGCAAAAAAAGCTCATATGAAAATCTCTTCTTTCTGTGTTGTTGTTGTTGTTCGTTGCAAAGTCGTGTCCGACCCATCTTGACCCCATGGACAATGTTCCTCCAGGCCTTCCTGTCCTCTACCATCTTCTGGAGTCCATTTAGGCTCACGCCTACTGCTTCAGTGACTCCATCCAGCCACCTCATTCTCTGTCGTCCCTTTCTTCTCTTGCCCTCAACCTTTCCCAGCATTAGGCTCTTCTCCATTGAGTCCTTCCTTCTCATTAGGTGGCCAAAGTATTTGAGTTTCAACTTCAGGATCTGGCCTTCTAAAGAGCAGTCAGGGTTGATCTCCTCTAGGACTGACCGGTTTGATCACCTTGCAGTGATCAGTGATGCAGTTCTTTCTAGAATAGCCCTTTAAACTTAACATTGCATACATTAAGTTACCAATTTTGCTGATTCCTTTTCTTTCAGTTGTTATTGTTGTTAATTTTAAAAACAGCCACACAAATCCTGATATTTCTGCTGTGGGTCTGTTTTGAAACATTCCTTTCAATCTAAACTAAATTTGGAATACTTTGTTCTTTTCTTTACAACCAGAGTTTTCAGAAGCAAAACACTACAAAACAACATTATGTTACTTTATATTAAACATTAAGGTTCCATCTTGTGTAAGATAACCAATTGTATTTTAGATGATGTCATTGCTTTAAACCTTATATACACCACTTTAAGGTCTGATATGAGTTGGACTCAGAATTCATGGCCAAATACAATATAATCCCTGCCCCACCAAGCGTGAAGGGAATGCCTGCTTAGCATTAAACATGTCACTCCTTTTAAAAGTTAAAAACAGATACCCAATCTTTTCCTACTTACTTTTTTTTCTTTTAAAATAAGATAAGAGTCTATGAATGACAAAATGTAAAATGAGAATCAACCACAATTTTAGGATAGCTCTTTTGGAATTTATTTTGGTTTGAAACTGGAAATTTCTAATTTTATTTCCACAGTTCATCTATTTTACATACAACATTAAAAGCTTCAACTATGTCTTTGCCGCAGGTTGTTTCTAAAAATAGTTTAAATATAGAAAGCAAAGATCAAATATGATTAGAAGGGAGTGCATGAAACAAAAGCTTTCAAAAATAATCTACTGAGAACCAAAAACTTTCAATACCAAGTGTCTATGGCAGGCATGTCAAACTGCCAGCCCGTGGGCCAGATGCATCACACCAAAACCGCACCCACCCCATTGCCGGCAATGGCAAAAAAGTCCCTTGATGTCGCAAGTTTGACATGACTGGTCTATGAACAATCTCAGTCATCCAGGTCATGGTTGTCCCAAAGGTGCTTTTTCAGGAGGCAACTGGACTTTTTTGTTTTTCTTTCAAAGAAAAAGAATGACAAACACGAAAGTCCAGTTGCCTCCTGAAAAAGCACCTTTGGGATTTCAATACCAAGATGACTGAATTAGTGAGTCATGGTGGTGCAGTGGTTAGAATGCAGTATTGCAGGCTAATTCTGGTGACTGCCAATTGTTTGATTCTCACTGACTCAAGGTTGATTCAGCCTTCTATTCTTGTGAGATCGATAAAATGAAGATCCAGATTGTTGGGGCAATATGCTGGCTCTGTAAACTGCTCAGAGAGGACTGTAAACCACTGTGAAGTGGTATATAAGTCTAGGTGTTATCGCTATATATTTTATTCACTTTTGTCTGGAGGATGAGAGGAAAGTAATGGAGCAGCTGAGAACAGGGCATGGATGGCTAAAACAATCCTTCACCCTGCAGCATCTTGTACAAATATCATTCATTTCTTCAACTTTAAAACAACCTAGCATCAAAAAATACACATAATGTTAGGCCAAAGATTCATGCTGATATAAATTTGACAGTAAAAAATGTAAAAAAAAACCCTGTGCTATACTAGACATCCCATATGCTTTAATTTTGTTTGATTATAATTTGCCTGACTCTGATGCACTACACTATGTACATATAAGAACATACTAATAATAATACAATAAATATGGCAAAAATACTATTAGTAATATCACCAGAGATACATATGTTTCTTTTGGTGTAAAGAAGGTACAGTATTCTCAATACATCTTTAAAAAATTGAATGATGCTCTCTCCCATTATACATCCTACTTGAAAAAGACATTTGGAAGTCAATCTTTGTTCATATGAGTCCAAAGTGAATTTATTTCAGCTAGGCTTACCTAAGATGCCCAGGCCCCCGGCCTTATAGACTTTAGAGGCGATAACCAACACCTTTTATTGTGCTCAAAAATAAACTGATAACAAATGAATTTCCCAGGGCATTACTGTCTAATAAGCAAGGCAACTCTATAGAAAGCAAACTGCAATAATACAATAATGAGTAAGTGTCCCGAGTGTGTCCTGTTCTAAAAACTCAGTTGATGCACCAGGTAAACCTGGGTAAAGAAGCTTCAACTTCTACCTGTTCACATGAGTCTAAGACCACCATTAAACTGAGTTTTCTTTTTCAGCGGAAACACAAGCTCATCAAAACTTAATATTTGTGTTACCCCATAAATAGATACTTTCTGAATCAGAAGGTACTCCATTTATCTGTGGTTAAATAAAAGTACCATTCTTATTGTATGGTTCAATGTTCTTATTTCAGCTAAATATAAGTATATACTTATACAGACATGAACAAACTATTTGTATCTCTCCATTTTTTGCCCAAGAATCCTAATTTGCCATAAAATTAGTTGAAACTTATTAAAGCACTTTTCACCAAATAAACTATCTAGACACCTGTGATACTAATTAAAGTACATAAATAATCTGCTTGGGACTAAATCACTAAATTCAATAATGTATTTTAATTTCTATGGGTACCAATAATTATTATCTGTACCATTTTCATTTGGTTTATTATTTACATGTTTAGTACTGTATCAAAAGCAAAGTATGGAATAAAACATGGTGGATGTCATTTATGTGTGTTAGATTCAACTTATTTCAACGCAAGTTGGGATTCTTTAGGGGGAAAATGGAGAGGGTACCAATATATTTGAACACATGTATTGCATGATTTTGAATATGATAATTCTGAGAGAATATTTAAAATTAGAGTTCACTGAGTAGAGCACTTTTTGGATCCTTGGGCAAGAGATGGCCTCAAGGAGATGCTTAGATGGGGTTCTGGTCTTTTTTATCTAGTTATATCCAAATGATGGTATGGAAAACACCATTTGTGATGAGTTATTTAGTTAGAGGATTCTGAATGCAATCCCAGTGAACTGAGAGAGGTAAGACTAGCAGGAAGATGTTTGTACAATCATGACTAGAAAAGGAATCACTTATGAGGTATTTGCATTAATACCAAGTAATGTAAAAACTCTCTTAGAAACTGCCTCTTGCATTTTGAACCAACTCAGATATTAAGATCTATAGAGACACTTATGAATTGCTTCGGTTTTCAGAAGCCTATTTTAATGGATACCAAGGAGAAGACATTTTCCTGCATCATTCCCAAACTATGGAATACATTTTCCAGGGCAGTGTTTTTTAATCTTAGCAACATTAAGATGTGTGGACTTCAATTCGCCAAATTCTGGAAGTTGATATGCATACGTGTTAAAGTTGCCAAGTTTGAGAAACACTGGTCTAGAGAAAGGTACAATAATGCAAAGTGCATCTCCTTTGACAAGCTCTAAATTAATGCTTGTTTGTTTTGTTTGGGGATTTATATTATTTGGGTGCTTCTCCAAAATACTAGGAGAGAAACTAAATACATAAATGGCATTTAAATTGTTGGTGTTTATATTAAAAGTGACTTTTTAGAGAGCTATGTATTTTTTAAAATTTACTCTCTTCTCTCTCCCTTCTTCTTCTTTTACAAAAGCCCACAGAAAAAAAGTATTCTATGTGGAAGGCATTTGCTACCATTTCCATAGATTGTCTCTAACAACCTTGCAATTATTAGTAATTTGAATCAAGTGACCATGGCAAAGGTTAAACTTGAGAGTAAAGAATTTGTAAAAGGTAAAGGTAAAGGTTCCCCCGCACATGCGTGCTAGTCGTTTCCAACTCTAGGGGCCAGTGCTCATCTCCGTTTCAAAGCCGAAGAGCCAGTGCTTGTCCGAGGACGTCTCCGTGGTCATGTGGCCGGCATGACTAGACGCCAAAGGTGCACGGAATGCTGTTACCTTCCCACCGTAGTGGTCTCTATTTTTCTACTTGCATTTTTACGTGCTTTCGAACTGCTAGGTTGGCAGAAGCTGGGACAAGTAACAGGAGCTCACTCTGTTACGCGGCACTTGGGATTTGACCTGCCAAACTGCCGACCTTCTGATCGACAAGCTCAGCATCCTAAACCACTGAGCCACTGTGTCCCTAAAGAATTTGTAGCAACTAATTAATATGTCACAAAAGTACACTTCTCATCCAAGCAAGTTAATGAAGCTTTCAGGGGACTTATGTGTGCCTTTTGTAGCCAGCCTTCAGGGAACCTGTGTTAACTTCATATATCTGCAACTGCTAGTCAGTTGGTCCCCACCTGGACGCTAGTGCCAATATCCTCACCCTCCCACTTCCCAGCGTTCAATGACAAGCTGCTAATATAAAGCCAGGAGCAAGGGCTGATAGCATTTCACTCCACAATAGGTCCCTGACAGCTGAATAAAGAAGAAGGCTCTAGGGTGAATGAGGAGAGGTTTTTTTCCATTTAGCCCTTATGTTAACAGCAACAAAGAACCATCCTCCACATCATTGTGGGTATTAACATTTATAAGAAGATGCTAAGAACCTTTCAGCTCACTATTAAGCCACATCATTGATTACAAATGGACTAAAGAGTTTAAACCGCAAAGGGTGGGGTGGGGAACAGCATCTCAATCACAAAGCAGGAAGCTAGAGTCACTCTAGGAAGGGCTAATGAGCAAACCCATCCTATTGTTTGTTTTTCCCTTATATCCTGCAATAATGTCCTGTATGCTTATTACACAGGCTTGTCTTTATTAGATTGCAAAGTGGAAATTTATTTATTCAGTGGGGTGGTATTCCATTGTTTTCCTCCAGTAAAGGGAGGACAATAATAATTCAGACCATGGAGATTACCCTTGAGTAGTGTATCACTGCTTCTTTCCACAACTTGTTAATATGAAGAAGCACTCCAGAAACTATTTTAAAACACACACACACAATATTTCTGCTCTGACTCTTCTATGATATGTCAATCTTTCCTAAAACACTCTGTGTATGGGCTTAACTTCCAGAGGTTCTAGACACCACCGACTGAAATTCTATCAATTCATCCATCTTGGAGCACTCAGGTTGAGGATCCTCTATGAGTCTTGGCTACCAATTGTCTTCATGGATGAAAAAGTTATCAAAACCTGTATCAGTAATAGTGGAGAACAGCTCAGCTCTCTTCTGTCCAAGTGTGAGTGCGTCTGAGCTGAGATTCTGGCAAGTATGCAATTCTCATCACCCTTACTAGCATAAGAGATAGAATGCAATATATTTGAGTATATCAGGCTGAGAAAGGATGATCTAATACATGGGTGTCAAACTCGCCACATCACGTGACGTGTCGTGACATATCTTGACTTTTTTTTACATCGCCGGATCTGGGGTGGGTGCAGCCTCCATATGATGCAACCAGCTCACAGGCCGACAGTTTGACACCCCTGATCTAATACAACAGAAATCTAGCACTAGCTTCTGAAAGCAACCTTTTTTAGAGATGTCACTTATTCCTTTTTGCTTTTCCCTTGGAGGAGATACCACGTGCCAGGTTATAGAAGGCTCCTTTAGATTTGAGGTTTAGGATGTCATGTATGATTTTTTCTTTCTTTTTTTTTATTCTTCAGTAGTATTGTATCATAGGTATATTCTTTCCACACCAATAATAATAATATAGGGATAAGATGAAAATGATTGGACAGTGAACTCCAGGTTGTGTAGGATTTGAACTTCTCTCTCCTCAGTTGCAGTCCAATGTGTTTTATATTTTGTATTTAAAAAAAGCAGTAAGCATGTTGTTTTTCTGTGACTTCTTGTTCATTCTTTTTACTGTATCCCAGCCCCAAAGTAGTCTTCTAATAATGTTATAAAAAGAAGTTCCTATCTTTTCCCATAGTACAAAAGAACAACTTCTGACTGGATTATCACCTATATGTACAATTTAATGTGAGCATTTGAAAGAAAACAGGCTCTGCATATGTGCAGAATGGAGTAATTATACTTTCCACTCGAGTAAAAAAGCTGGTTAGTTTTAGATTCATTTTTCAATTGATTATCTCTTCATTACTAGACAGTTTACATCTATGATGGTCTACTGATTTTACTAGTGCTTTAATCCAACATTTTATATACGTTAGTGTTCTTGTCTCCTGGAATCATGTCTCTCTCTGTTTTCCCAAACTCAAAAAACAAACTTGACATAAATGAAATAAATCAAATGTTCCAAATGTATTCACAGCCACTATGTTTTTAATTAGTTTTTAAAAAATAAATAAAAGCTAAACACCAATTAGGATAGTATTATTTTAATACTTCAAAAAGAAACCATTACTTTTAATATTCAAAAGCAGTCATTAATTCTAATCAGTGGTACTTGATCATTTTTGACAGTTGCTGCTGTTTCCACTGATGTCAGCATGAACGTTATGACACAATAAAATCAATGGTGCCAGGAATCTATCTGCAAAAACAAATGTTAATGTAATGACAATAGTTTTGGATAATGTTTGTGTGCCTAAACCTCTGTTATCAGAAAGTATTCTTATAAATAATCAATACAAATATTGTCTTATCTGGTCTTACTGTGGAGTTCAATATGTATTTATGTATGTATGTATGTATGTATAAAATTGGTTTTATTATATTATGTTGATTTTACTAATAGAGAAGAACTTAAGAATTGGACAGAGCATGCAAATTTCAGCCTCTTCCACTGTATCACACCTTTTAAAATAAGAATACATCCAACCTGCTAATGTCTTTTCTTAACTTCTTTCTCCCCAAAATGGGTTCATTTTAGCTGTTTGATACTTATCAGATGTGCTTCCAAACAAGAAGGAACACAAGGTACCATCAATATATGTAGCGCAAAAGCTGATAAAGACCATGACTGTAAGATTCAAAAATGATTTGTAAACATGGTTCGGATCAATACAAGAGCAGAAGACTTCTTTACTGTTAATTAAATTAAGCCCTGTATTTTTTAGGCTTCCATGTGAGTCTGAAAAAATGTCACAGCTTTCAGGACTCAAGTGATTATACTTACTATATTTCTTAAAGCAGGATATATTTTTTTCTATGTTAAGGTAGAAGCCTAAAAGGCAGCTGTTTTAGTGAACAGCAGAGAACTGCTGTGCTTTAGATCATATAAAAGGCAAAGATTTTTTCCCCCAAAATAAATGTAAAGTATGCCGTAATATCAGAATGGATATAGAACATAACCAATTTGGAAAGTCATCGACCAAAAAATGTGGTACTGACAGTCCCAGGCTTGGTGAAATAATGGCTACACTGCTTCATTTCTCTCAGTTATACTTATGTATGCCAAGCCTGAGATTCTGAGTAACACATTCCCTTCTTAATGCAGAATAAGCAATGTACGCCTCAATTCTTTTCTGACCCACACGTTAACATAAGATGTCCTCACCAATTCTGTTATCCAGAAATTTCTAAAATGTCTAATATGCTTATGTCACACAACCAATAACTTAGAAAATTAGAAAATTAGTCAGAGAAAGAATATGGCAGAAATTGAATGGAACTTAGCCTATCTATTTTCTGATTTGAGGAAAATTAGCTTGAATTGCTATCAAACTGTGGCATGAATTAAAGGCAGGTTTTCCATTATAACTTTTATTATGAAGAATCCATATATTTTCATTACTGAGAAAGGGAACCTGAATATATGTTGTTGTTGTTAGTTGCAAAGTCGTGACCCCATGGACAACGTTCCTCCAGGCCTTCCTGTCCTCTACCATCTTCTGGAGTCCATTTAGGCCCATGCCTACTGCTTCAGTGACCCCATCCAGCCACCTCATTCTCTGTCATCCCCTTCTTCTCTTGCCCTCAACCTTTCCCAGCATTAGGCTCTTCTCCAGTGAGTCCTTCCTCCTCATTAGGTGGCCAAAGTATTTGAGTTTCAACTTCAGGATCTGGCCTTCTAAAGAACAGTCAGGGTTGATCTCCTCTAGGACTGACTGGTTTGATCGCCTTGCAGTCCAAGGGACTTGCAGGAGTCTTCTCCAGCACCATAGTTCAAAGGCCTCAATTCTTTGGCACTCAGCCTTTCTTATGGTCCAACTTTCACTGCCATACATTGCAACTGGGAAGACCATAGCCTTGACTATACGCACTTTTGTTGGCAGGGTGATGTCTCTGCATTTTAGTGTGCTGTCTAGATTTGCCATGGCTTTCCTCCCCAGGAGTAAATGTCTTTTAATTTCTTGGCTGCAGTCCCCATCTGCGTTGATCTTGGAGCCCAAGAAAATAAAATCTGTCACTACCTCCATTTCTTCCCCATCTATTTGCCAGGAATTGAGAGGGCCAGATGCCATGATCCTGGTTTTCTTAATGTTTCATTTCAACCCAACTTTTGCACTCTCCTTCTTCACTCACAACAAGAGGCTCTTCACTTTCTGCCATTAGAGTGGTATCATCTGCATATCTTAGATTTTTGATATTTCTTCTGGCAATCTTAATTCCAACTTTTGATTCATCTAGCCCTGCCTTTCTCATGATGTGCTCTGCATATAAATTAAATAGGCAGGGCGACAGTATACAGCCCTGCCGGACTCCTTTCCCAATTTTGAACCAATCAGTGGTTCCGTGTTCAGTTCTCACTGTTGCTTCTTGACCCGCATATAGGTTTCTCAAGACACAAATAACATGGTCTGGTACTCCCATCTCTTTAAGAACTTGCCACAGTTTGTTGTGATCCACACAATCAAATGCTTTAGCATAGTCAATGAAGCAGAAGTAGATGTTTTTCTGGAACTCCCTAGCTTTCTCCATGATCCAGCGTATGTTGGCAATTTGATCTCTAGTTCCTCTGCCTCTTCGAAATCCTGCCTGTACTTCTGGTAGTTCTCGATCCACATACTGCTGGAGTCTAGCTTGTAGGATTTTAAGCATAACTTTACTAGCATGAGAAATGAGTGCAATGGTGTGATAGTTTGAACATTCTTTGGCACTGCCTTTCTTTGGAATTGGAATGCAAACTGATCTTTTCCAATCCTGTGGCCACTGTTGAGTTTTCCAAATTTGCTGGCAAATAGAGTGTAGCACTTTTACATTGTCTTTTAATATTTTGAATAGCTCAGCTGGAATACTGTCTCCTCCACTAGCTTCGTTGTTACTCGGCTTTCCTAAGGCCCATTTCACTTCACATTCTAGGATGTCTGGCTATTATATTATTGCTTAATTCTATTTTCATATACCAAAATGTACAAAATTCAGTAGAAACTATAATATGTAGTGGGTTAATTAAATATTAAAATGAAAAAGTAGTGGTACATCTTCACTGAACAACCTTACTAATTATACTGTATAAACTTTGGACTTAAGTCCAAAATATAATGGCTTCCATGTGTGTTTGATGTCTATTCAATCATATCTAATCAAAGGATAGAAAAGAAAGCTGCTCCCCTCATCAATTTATCAAATGGAATCAAGCTTAGTAGTGTATTTCATTGTCTCTTCTATACAGCTATATATACTGAATATGCAAGAAGCCAAACTAGGAATCAGGTACAAACACCAAGAGCCTCTTCCTAAAGTTTTTATTTGTTCACAGAAATCTAGAAAGTCCATTTACACTACTTGGCAATTATAAACAAAATAATTCAAGCACCTGCTCTTCATCTCTATTCATCATGAAATATTTGGATGCTAATTTATTGACTTTCAGATAGAGTAAAACAACTGGAAGAGGATTGTTTAATCTTTCAGGATAGCCTATTCCAAAGGAAATTTAGGAAAAATCAGGTTGCAAAACATACATTAACACACAACCAAATGGCAATTAACTGCCAAGCTTTGAAGAACATTTCTAATAAATTCCTCCTCCCAAAACAGTATGCCTGCAGCAATGTGATATGGAAAGACAATTTATTATTTCTTTTCCACTGAACATATCATCCAAATTTTGGCTTTTCAAAGGTTTTTATCAAGTTCAAAGCTCCCTCAGTTAATAGGGATAATGTGGAAGGAAAAAAAATCTTTAAATACTTTAAAAGACCATGTTTGCATCAGCTTATTTATCATATTCCCTTCTTGTTTTTATCCCATCTATAGTATTGACTAACTCAAGCTACACATATTTTTTGTCTGGAATCTGCCTGAGTGTTTGAAGATCTGTCTGCCTAAAAGTTATGGAAAGAAACATAAACAAGAAAACAAGAAAGACCATTTAATATAAGCCTGGAAGGTAAAGTATAATTATACAAAAATCTATTAAAATAAATAATGCTAACTAACATTACTTATTCCCCCAAATAATTATAGGCTGTGCTTGAAACTTTTGATTTTTAGCACAGTGACTTTTAACCTGGAACCTGTGAGTTTTGACCACATATGGTACTAAATTTGAGAGTTGAGAATTTTTTCTTGAGAATTTCAACAAAATATCCAGTTACTCAATTTATTTGCTTTTTATTGAGCTCCATATATTTTGCACCTCAAATCCTTGATTCATTCTTAGTCTCAATGCATTGGTATGCTAATTATTTCAAAGTGTTTTCTCTTGTAGAGGTCTATAAAAATACAGACAAGCCAAAAATTATTGGTAAAAATAATTATCTATTATTTGTCCCAAGGCCTAGACCATTTCATTATTGAGACATTTAATTGCCACCAGCGATCCTGGCTACTTTTAAAATATTTTGGAGTGGGAGACCTACAGAAAAAGTCAGATAATCAAAACAAAAATGTGGGGAACAAACAACAAGCCATTGAAGTGCTACAGTTTCCTTCCCCTAATCAGTTGGGAAAAGACACGAGTCGGCCAAATGTTTGGAGGGTGGCAGGCAAAGATGAAGAAACATTAGAAGGGTTTGTGAGCCTTTAAAATCTTCCATGTTGTTCTTTTTAAAGTGCTTCTTCTTCTTTTCAGTCTCCCTAATAGGATAAATCCCACTGAGAGAAGGTCGATGTCTGTGAGACCTTCTAGTGAGAATTCCTTCTTTTAAAACTGAAAATCATTTTATCTGACAAGTATTTTTCAAAATCTATGCAATATAATCAAAGTACAGCCTGATCCTCACACCAGAGATAAATTCTCTTTGCTCTCTACTTCTTTCATAGACTGTTACAACATATAAATTAGAGAAAAAATGTATCCGATTCTAGCATGTTCCTTCTATCTATTTGAAGTATATGTAATTATTTGCAAAATTTAAGAAGAACAGAACAAAGGAAAATGGACTTGCCATCTTTTAGACAAAGGCTACTTTAGATATAAAAATGACAGGAAAGTGGCCCTTGCACAAACATGTCCATTGTCCTAGAAAGTTATATAATAGCTTTTTTAATCTTGTAGTTTTCAGATATGTAAATCTCAAATTATCTCAAATTATTTTTTATTATTTATTTACTTATTCATTCATTTATCACATTTCTATATAGCCCATCTTATTTAAGTGACTCTGGCTGACTTACAATACAAACATGTCACAAAATATAAGCCATAAACAGGAGCAAAGTTAAAAACAGATTAAAATATAGGATTTACAGAATTAAAAAGTTAAAGAGCTAAAAGGGTGAAGGGAACATCCTCGTTTTACAATGATCCCAGGGTTGCCTAACACTATTCAACCCTCACACCATTTGGCAGAGTCAGAGCTTGATACTCTTTCTTAAGGCCAGAAGAGTGGAGGCCCAAGTCTCCTCTGAGGGTAAGGTGTTCCAAAGTGTGGGGGCAATGGCAGAGAAAGCTAACTTCCTAGATCCCACCAACCAAAATTCTTTAACCAAAGGGATCCATAACATATCCTCCCTTCCTGACCAGTTGGGACAGAACAACATAACTGGTACAAGACAGTTCCTCAGCTAACTTGGTTCCATGCCATGAAGGACTTAAAAATGATAACACCTTGAATTGGACATGGAAGCAAACTGGAACACAGTTCAGCATGAATCACATAAATCTTATATGCTATGGGCACCCAAGACTGCTCACATTGCCCCTTCTACACCAACTGCAGCTTCCAGATACTCTTCATTATACATTCCACCCTTTTCTTGAAATATTAGCTAGGCTCACCATTTCCTTGGAAAGGGAAAGCCTAGCTTGGAATCTCTTGCTCTCCAAAAATGCATACATATGTGTCACTAATAAAGTAAGCAAATATACATGTTCATATTAATGAAATATCAGACTTCAAAAGACTAGTAGCAAGGCAAAAAAAATCAATTACTAAATAAACACATGAATTTTTATGAATAAAACCAATTGCTAAATCTGTATGAATTTAAACAATAGAGGATTTAATCACACACAAACTATTTTCTTACATACAGAATACATTTGCATTTACAAAGAAGAAAATGTAAAAATCTTCACTCAGCTGATGTAAATTTGAGCATAGATATGATATAATAAATCTCTTTGAGTTCAGTGGTTCATACTCTTCTAGTAAAAACACATAGGTTACTACTATGCTAAGATTAGCTCTGCTTAGGTTATCTTAAACCATGTCAAAACTGTGGAAGATTCCTTCTGTTTTCTAAAGAAAACATGATGAAGCTCAATAGTGATAGACCATGATCCTTCTGTTTTTAAAAGAAAATGAAATTAACACTACCTGTGCTGAATTCCAAGCACAAGAAAACCAATAGATGCTTAATCTATCCAAAAAACCATTTACTTCAATAACTCTTACTATATGATAAATGTACTTAGTACAACTACCCTTGTACAGCCAATGTGCTAGATTTTTGTTTTCTAATTCTTCCTGTATATACCGAATGGGTAGATACTGAATGGAAAATCTCTAATGATAAATCTCCACAAAATGAGAATCTTAATTTTCTAGATCCCTCATTTTTCATTGGCACTCTACATAAATAAGGTTTCCACTAAAACATGGTTATCAGACCTGGCTTGAAAACATTTAGAAACGAAATGAACTTTTGCTTGTCACCTAGTGGTCATCCATACTTTTCCAGGTCAGGTCTGGTAGTCTAGTTACAAATACTCACTCACCATAAGTACAATGGTTTTTACTCCTTTCGTAAGTTTACTTGCTGCCCATTTAATTACATTCAACAAGACCTTCCTCTACTACAATATTCTCAATAAATGAAAGAAAACATCTCAGCCCCACCAATTCACAGGATATTATTTGGGATAAGGTTAATCTACTTTAAGACAAAATATTTGTATTGCTCAGATTACAGATAAATCGTGTTCTCCAAATATGGCTTTCAACTTTCCCACTTTAGCAGCATAATCTTGAAGTTGAAATCCAATACATTTGGACACCACTAAACTGGAGAAGAATGCCCAAGAAACTATCAAAAGTTCATGCAGATTAGAGAAGATAAAGAGAATTCAACATGCTGAAAGATAGCTTGTGTGGCAAACTGTGAATACCAGAAGTACAAACTGAAAAGAGTTACAACCTACTAAAATGGGGAAAATGTCACATATCTTCCTTATTCCAAAAATTCAGACAAAGCTTTTGTCTCATAGTTTCATCAACTGAACAGCTGTCATGGTAGCAGAGTGAGTAAACAACTGGTGCCAGAGTTTGAGGCTCCACAGCACCTGACACAAATACTATGCTGAGTCCCATACTCTATGACAGGCTTTCTTTGTACCAGCTGCATCTTATCTACTGACCCTGATTACTCTTGTCATGAAGCTATTGAAACAGAGGAGACTGTGTGTTACAGCATGAAAAGAATCAGATTACATTCATCTTTAGGCATGTGTGCTTTAAAGCAGAGAAGAGGATGACAAATCAATGATAACTTTTCAAGTGCAACGAGATCAAGCATCTGATATAATCTAAGCTTGTAGCAATAAAAACACAAATGAAATATAGTCTGGACAGGCTATGATACAGTTGCTATAAGTTGCTTGTTCAGTAGACCAAAAACCCATTTAGTATTCTATTTTCACTGACAGACAGCCAGCAGCTTTTGAAAAACACAAACTGCAATGACACCAATTACATAATTTG
This sequence comes from Vipera ursinii, assembly GCF_947247035.1. Lineage (NCBI taxonomy): Eukaryota > Metazoa > Chordata > Lepidosauria > Squamata > Viperidae > Vipera > Vipera ursinii. The sequence goes on along the minus strand of NC_139514.1, from coordinate 36,644,255 downwards.
GAGTTACAGACTGAATAAGCAATGAGTGCTCAGTGCTTCCTCATGTTTTACATCATTCCCTGCAATAATAATACATAGCATAATTATCTGATGACAACTCTGCTTTTGATATATCATCTGTAAAAATATTTCTTTTAACTACAACATATTCTATGTTAGTAGGATGGAATAGAATGAAGAAATACAAATAATATAAAATAAAATAATATATATAAACTATTATATATGAACACCTGAGTGCAATTAAGGTTTTAAAAATCAAAATGCATAGATCTCTACATTCACAGAGACATATATTTACACAGACATACACAGTAAAATCAGAATGAATTGGAAGGAGAAAAATTGCATAACTACTTCCAGCTAAGATTCAGCAACCTCTTTACTACACTAGAATAAAACAAGTTATTACATCTTGTGAAAACTCTTCCCTATTTTAAAGAATAATTTTTGTTTTTGTTTTTTGTTGTTGTTGCTGCATTAATTTAACAACTCATATGGGACTAAAAAATGAATATAAGATATTTCCTTCCATCATATAGTAAACATCCTGGGCATTGCTTTAAAATTCTGTTTATTTACTGGCTCTGTCGGTTTTGAATTTTATGTGAGAAGACAGCTGCAAGTAATTGTAGTTTTCCATTTTATCAAAACCAATCAAGGTCTTGATCTTCTATGTCATATGGAAAGTCTTAATTTGAAGCATGGGAAACATTTTTACTCATGTTTTTAAAATTTTCTTTCTTTTTCCCCCCATCCTCCACCCTCATTTGTTCTATTTCCAAACTGGTTTAATTTTCCTCCTGAAACTTGCAAAAAATTATTGTTTTATATCTTTTTGCTACTGAAAAGTTTTTACAACCATACAACGTAAGAAATAATTCATTCACACAACTTTGGATACAGATTCAGACAACCCAGTTCCTAAATGATTCACATCTTAAATTAAGAGATTAAATAATACAATGTTCTGCCACTGAAGACTAACCTATGTTAGTTATTTTGTATGATTAACATTGAAACCCGATCTACTAGGGGTTTCATTTAGTAGCATCTCTATGGAAAATCATCAATTGATATTGTAATCATCAGGAGGCTAGGTATATATAGTTAATTCCAGTTCTAAACATAATGATGTAATTAAGACTTTATCAAGACTTAAAACCTTTACTTTAAAACCTTTACTGTTTTAAATAACTTTCGTCCGGTCTCCAACCTTCGCTTTCTTGCGAAGGTTGTTGGGAGCGTGGTGGCGCATCAGCTTCCTCTGGTTCTGGATGAAGTAGATTATCTAGACCCGTACCAATCGGGCTTCAGGCCTGGGTACAGCACGGAGACGGCATTGGTCGCGCTGGTGAATGACCTCTGGAGGGCTCGGGACAGGGGATATTCCTCTGTCCTAGTCCTATTAGACCTCTCAGCGGCTTTTGATACCATCGACCATGGTATCTTGCTGCGGCGTCTCAGGGGATTGGGAGTGGGAGGCACGGTTTTTCAGTGGTTCTCCTCCTATCTCCTGGGACGTTCGCAGTCGGTGTTGGCAGGGGGGCAGAGGTCGACCTTGAGGCCTCTTGCTTGTGGAGTCCCTCAGGGGTCGGTCCTCTCGACTCTCCTGTTCAACATCTACATGAAACCTCTGGGTGAGATCATTCGTGGTTTTGGAGTTGGGTATCATCAGTATGCTGACAATACCCAGCTTTTTATTTCGACCCCAAACCACCCCAGTGATGCCCTCGACGTGATGTTCTGCTGCCTGGATGCGGTTCGGGTCTGGATGGGGAGGAACAGGCTTCAACTCAACCCTGACAAGACGGCATCTCGGGATATTCAGGATATCCCATCTCTTTCTATGGGGGGTGAGTTATTACCCCCCGTAGATAGGGCTCACAACTTGGGAGTCCTCCTAGATTCACAGCTTTCTTTAGAAGACCATATAGTAGCTGTGACTAGGGGGCCTTCACCCAGGTCCGCCTGGTGCGCCAGTTGCGGCCCTATCTAGACCAGGATGCCTTACGTACGGTCACTCACGCGCTCGTGACCTCTCGCTTGGACTACTGCAACACTCTCTCTACATGGGGCTGCCCTTGAAGACCACTCGGAGGCTCCAACTGGTACAGAATGCAGCTGCGAGAGTTGTTTTGGGAGTTTCCCGATACTCCCATGTTACACCTCTGCTCCGTGAGCTGCATTGGCTTCCAGTTGTCTTCCGGGTGAGATTCAAGGTGTTGGTAATGACCTACAAAGCCCTACATGGCATGGGTCCGGAATGCCTTAGGGAGCACCTGCGGCCGGCATCAACTTCCCTCCGCCCAGTACGCTCCCACAGAGAGGGCCTCCTCAGGGTCCCACCGGTCAAAGAATGCTGAGTGGTGGCCCCCAGGGGGAGGGCGTTCTCTGTGGGCGTGCCGGATTTATGGAACCATCTTCCGGTTGAGCTCCGGATGGCGCCCGACCTCCGCTCCTTCCGGCGCAATCTAAAGACTTACCTCTTCAAACAAGCTGGCCTGGCCTGATGGGATGGGGTTGGGTTTTATTAATGTGTTTTAACTTTTTATTGTGTTTTAACTTATTGTAAGAGTTGCGGGCATTCTGTTTAATCTCTTTTAATTTTTGTATTTTCTCTTTTAACATGCATTGCCCTGTTCACCGCCCTGAGTCCTTCGGGAGAAGGGCGGTATACAAATAAAATTAATAATAATAATAATAATAATAATAATAATAATAATAATAATAATAATACTTGATAGCACCACATCATTTCTGTTCATAGTTTAGATAATCCCAAAAGACTAAGCTCTGACTAGATTGCCATGAGTTTTTGAATTAGAAATAAAGCCTTAAGAAATTTCAGCTTTCTCAAAAGATATTTCACAGAATCTCTTTGTCTTTGACAAAATCACTGAAACTGTAGATAAATTGGCCAACTTGGTAGAATTCAGTAATTCTCATTTCTGTGTGTGGATATGTTCTTATGTATTTGGAGGATGGAATTTTTAATTTCTAGATTATATGCAAATATAGGACAGCAGAAATAGATATATGGAGAGAAAAATAACTTGAACTGCTTAGTTATCTTTGTTTAAGTATTGATTCAGGCTTCCATTCTACTGATATGATTTATTCTTTTCACTTAAGATGCTTGAATTAAATATTAATATAATAAGCCTCCTTCTTTCTTTCCATGAGGTTGGAACATAACGAGAGAAGAAACTTATTTCTTTTATCTATTTGCTGGTTACTTAGATTGTGTGTAAACTACCTACATGAGTTTTAAAAAGTGTTTGAATTAAGAACTCAGATTATATCTTTGAAAATATTTTAGGTACTTCCTCATTATTTTTTATGAATCTTTATTTTTGTTAATTTCATTCTAGAAGGAGTTTTACATTTTTTCACAAAGTATTCACTTATTTAATGTACCACATACACATTGCACACTCAACCATAGCACTTATATAGAATGGTTTGTTTAGAACACCTATTGCTAAATAAATGCTTAGTATAGCATATTAATTTTATTCAATATTATTATTTTTAATTAAAAAAACAAACCAATGGTTTTGTTTATTTTGATTATTTCATGTGCTTTCCAGTCTATTTTATGATGCAATTTCAAAGCATAAAAAAATCAATTGAAAAGAATGCTATTATAGAAGAAATACTGCATGCGAATTTAAGTCTCCTAAGACATCTAAGATATCTAAGAATGGCATCTACATTCACAGTCAATAAAATCTACTGAAAACACATTTAGTTGCTAATGGTACCCCCTCCCCCACTTTCATTGTCTGAGCATGGAAGTTTATGCTACTGACAGTATTTTACTCTAGAGATTTTTTTCATGTTGTGTAAAGTAACAACTTATAAATTATTTATTGCAAAACATCTGGTTTAAATAAACTTCAATAGAAAGAAATATTACACATGGAAGCCAAATCAGGCTCTCAGATCACTAAGGCAAGTGTCTCAATTCCAGAATTATTGTGGCAAAAAAAGTATTAAGCAGAAGTTACAAACTTAATTATTAAAACAGAGTAAGAAATGCATATTATTCACTGGGAATGTTTTTGTTCTTGTAAGAGATGAAAAACATGCCCCAAATCATGTAACAGGATAGCATCTGATGTTACCTTTCTATAAATGCATGCATGTATATCCATATGTATATATGTACCTGTAAAAAGTCCAATAACTATAAAGTCTCAACAAACCAAAAATTGTAACAAGTATTGTTTCAATATGAATGCCTGGTTTAATTAAAAATGATAAATGAACTTAATCTAAACAACTCTCAATTAGTATCATGAAGAATGTTAAACACAGAAACAAATGTTCGTTCTTACCATGGAAAATTTTCAGAGTCACAGAATTGAAATCCCAAAGGTGCTTTTTCACAAGGCAAGTGGACCTCCTCCTCCTCCTCCTCCTCCTCCTCCTCTTTCTTCTTTTCAAGACATTTTGCTTCTCATTCCAAGAAGCTTCTTCAGCTCTTATTCAACAAATAGGAGAACTGAAAAAGCTTCTTGGATGAGAAGCAAAATGTCTTCAAAACAACAACAACACACACACACACACAAGAAAGTCCAGTTGCCTTGTGAAAAAAACACCTTTGGGATAACTATGACCTGGATAACTGATAATGTCCATAGACACAGAATTGAAAGAAACTATTTAAAACACTGAACCCAATCCATTAAGAAGGATAATTTTGGATTTAGTGGTCTTAGTATATTTAGTATTTAATATATTTAGATTAATATATATTTGGTTTTTGCATCAGGTTACAAACTGGGCACATAAAAATATTTCATCCTATTTTAAGATTTCCATCAGCACAGGGTTTGGACCAGATCTGTCTACTTCATGTCAATGCTGCTAACATCGAATGTTATTGCTTGACAAGAGATGAAGAAGTAGCCATTTCATATGTTAAACTTGTGTATTGCTTTAAAAGTTTTAGTTTAAGGTTGGGAGGGGGGATGAGTAGGATTGCACCTTCAAGGCCATCCCTCTAACTAAAGAAGATAAGGCCTTGGCGGGTTTTCTAACGGAAGAGAAACTGATTCTTTGAATTAATTGGAGAATATGATTTATGACAAAATTAGAAAGGTGGAGAATAGTGTTTTAATATATTGTGCAAGGGGCGGAGATTTCAGATTCCAGCTTCCTTTGAGCAAGCATTTGCTGGTGTATTAGGCTAATAAAGGACTTCCAAGGTAAACAATGCCTCAGAGTCATTTGAAAAGCCCATACGTTGGAAACTTGACACTTCAGCTACTTCCTCATTTTTCTCATTGTACAGTAGTGGCCAAAAATTGTGGAAACCTTTTGAGAAAAGTGTACAGTACAAATGCCATCTTTGGTTAAGTTTCCACCAATTTTTCTTCTAATTTCTTTATAACTGTAGCCTTGTTCACTTAATAATACTATTTTACATAGTTTTCTGGGCAACTAGTCAACGCTTTGCACCATTACTTTAATTTTATTATGTTTTACAAGCTCACTAAATGAAAGAACACAAAAAAAACCAACCAACTTGATAGCAATTACATAACACACTGACAAATCTCCTCCTTTAAGCTGACTCAGGAATTCTGGGAGTTGAAGTCCATGAATCATAAAAGAGCTGAGGTTGCCCACCCCTGCTCTAAACACTCATGCTCATTGGCTACAATCAGATGAAGGGAAGCTACCTGATATCAACCTGAGCAAGTTGTGCTTCCTTTTTCTGATTATTTGGCTATGACTTTTCACAGAATACAGTGCAGATAATTGAACAAACTTTGTTGCATTACGTTCTTGCTTAAATTATCTTTCCATTGATATATAATTTTATCGTACTACTCCAAAAAAAGTGATTATTAGCCATCAAACCTCAAAAAATACACTTTTCTCAAAAGGTTTCCACAATTTTGGCCACTACTGTACATGCATTACATCCAATTTCTCTGTAAAAATAAGTCTGCTGCATTAAAAAGGTACATCTTTTAATATAGATATATTTCCTTATGTACATATTAGTTTTGTAATCTAGTTGACATACTGTGTGTATGTATGCATATTTTCTTGATTCCTAGTTTATGCATATTTTTTAATAATAGACCATCTGTAAATGTACCTTCTCTTAAGATATGCATTTTTGTGAACATATGCTGAAAGCTTCTGAAGAAGTGCATATTCTAAATTGCAACCCTTTGATCCATTTGTATATTATAACCAAAATTCTTAACATACTATTATCATACATTTTTTATCCTGTTCTTCTTCTATTTCAAATTTCAACAAAAGTTTAAATATTTTAGCAATTACATGTTCAACATTGGTACACAATTGCACTTTATATTCTTTTTTCACTGTCTTTTAATCCCTTTTAAATCTTCCTGAACACTGTTAACAGAAAAAAACATTAATAATTAGTTGATCTCCACTGTTAGTTGATCTCTTGATTTAATTTTATATTCCCCTTGGTAATTCTCCGATTATTCTTGGTATGTTAATGATTTATCTTTGCCTCTTGTTTCTCTTCTGTCAAATGCTCCTTGTACTGAAATTCATAGAGCTGTTTGATGCACAGCATGGGTTTATACCTATTCAATATTCTCAATGTGGCATATCTAATAAAGTGTTTTTTCGAATCCACATTCACTTTATTGTACCACAAATATCTAAAATTCTTTTGTTTCTCAGCAAAACTGATTGTTTTCATCCAAACCGAACACCAATCTGAAAAAAAAAAATAATTTTAAACCTGGTAAACCCATCCTCCTTTTTCTTTCGTATCTTGTAATCTTTGTATTCTACTTGAATTTTTTCTCTGATTATTAGAAAAGTGTCACTAAATATTATTTCAATGTATTTTGGCAGAATTATTTTATGATAAAGACATAAAGATTTGGTACTACTCACCACAGAGAAATGTATGATGAAATTGATAGAATTGCTGATTGACTTCTTTGATTCAAAAAGGTCATTATTTATCGATGACTAGAAACCCCTTATGGACTTTTGCATAAAAAATAAAGTTTTTATTACATAGTTTTGATTATTATTAAAAATAGGTTATAGAAAGAATACAATTCTCCAACATCCCACAATTGTTCTTTTCCTTTCCCCTTCATAGTAGTAATTCATTATTTTATTCTTTGAGACCAAGGCTGAAGAAAGAGTTATTTTTGTCTTCCAATGTTCAAGCTACCTGTTTTCTGTGACAGCTTGTCTCAGCCATACTAAATACGTTTCAAGAGACAGCCTAATCAGTGTCAAAAAGGGAAACCACACACCTATAATGAAATATTACGTTAGATGTCAGAGTGAAAGACCTTTTGCTCTTTTCAGTACTAGAAAAGGAAAGAGATACACTGCATGTATTACTCCAAGTCACCTGACCATTTTCAGTGTTATTCAGTTGTGTGGTCTTTTCTATAATCCTTCTTTCCTTGCAAAAGTCAATTGATTTCATTTTACTCCAGGTGAACAGCTGTATTTCAGTTAAATATTTGTTTAGGATGCCATCTGGAATAAGTTGAGAATGGATTTTTGTGAGGGTCTTTTGATTTTTGGCTGCTGTTACTTAGTTTAATTGTTGTGTTAAGTTCAACCTGTGTTTAATTAGGTTTTATATTTTTATTGTCATGTATGCTTTTGACAATTCATTCATTTATTTATAAACATGTATATCCAACTGTGACTATAGAAACAGTGAATATACCCTCTGCGAAAACTAGAAAAAAAGATAAAAAAGGAGTATCATAACTGAATAGTAACATAATGGAAACAGAAATAGAAGGAAGAAATCCTAGTATTAACTATCTTTGATTTGGCAAATTAAGAACCTGTCAAGTTTTTAATCAGATGGTCAAAAAACACACCCTGCTAGGTAGGAAAAATAGCTCTTGTGCTCATCAGGGAAAAGATTAGATAATGTAAATATTGTTGTAAAGTCCTTTCACACCTATCTTTGGTATCTGGTGAAGAAGAGGCAGCGCAGAAAATTTTAAAAGCAAAACGAGTGGTATAGAATATTAAGTATTCTGAGCCTGAACCACTGAAGGTCTTTAAAAAGAACACTGGAACTCTGCATCTAAAAAAACCTGGAAGTTAAAAGGTGTGGTAAGAGAGGTAAATTATATGATCATGCAGCCAAAGTTGCTGACCTATGTCCCACGCAGTAGGAGAGGAAGACATCTGAAGGCAAGAAAAAAATATATACTGTGAGGCTTTGGAATAGATCAAGAAAGGATCCTCAGAAGTGTAAAACAGCAAGTAGGGTTTTTTTCCTTCATGATTCATCAAAACATCTCTTTGATGGTCAAATATTTTGTTCCAGTTCTATCTTCCTGAATTACAGAATACAAATGTGCTAACCCTTCAGATATCTGAATTACCTTGTCTTTCAGTAATCCATTTTCCAAACTAAAAACCTCCAACTTAATCTTATCTCAAGCCATATCACCATCTGCCCCTATGTTATGGAATGGTCCAATTTTTCAGCATCTCAGAAATAAATATTCCAAATTACTCATGAACCACAATGTGTTCTCCTGATTTCATCATAAAGTAATAATATCTTAAGAAATTGTAGATCTATTAGGTTAGAAATTATGTTTTATTAGATTATTATTAAAGTTTTATTTCTCGCAAAGTCATACTAAAGGTAATCTGAACTTTACCTGCAATACAATATACCCTTGACTTATTCAAATCTGACACCATTGTTGTTAATCATTATTGATAATAAATTAAAGCAAATGTGTTGTGTCTATACCAAAATTATTACTTCTATTAAAAAAACCCTATCTAAAGAAAAAACTGGCTCAAAAGCCTAACTATTAATAACTTTGAGAGTTTATTTACATGCCAAACATTGACCTAGACAGTATGTGTAGTTTTACTGAACAGGGAAATCTATTGCAAACATATCACACCTATTATGAAGGCACTGCACTGGTTTCCAATTTCATACTGAGCAATGTCCAATGTTTGTAATGATATACACATCCTTAAATTAACTCCATTGGCAAAAAGTCTTCCCGATTATGTACTTCCCATCAACTGACATCTAGTGCAAAATGGTCCCAGATAAATTAGTTTACCTCTTACAAATGTATTCTGGTTGTGCATAGATTGCAAAACATTTTTCACAAAAGAGAAAACCACATATCATCCATTGGACTGACTCAATTGTTCCAGCATTTACAGCTATTTTTTTTTTATTCATACTTCAGTCAGATCCAGATCCCAAGTATACATATGCCTTTTCTTTATAAAAATAAAAGTAATTAATCTAAGGAGAAAAACAGAACAAAATGAAACAAATAAGGCTGGAACAGTGTTTATATAGCAGGAAAGAATCAATGGCTATTAAATTTGTTCTTTTCATCATTAATCTCAATCAACGTAATATCAATTTTAAAAGACTGGTATTTAAGTTAGGTTATTTTCACTTATATAAGGATTTGATAGTGCCATACCTGCATTGACCATGGTCTTTCCGGGTTTCAAAGATTAAGATGTATAAACCTAGGGTGGAGCATTGGTCTAAGCCAGGGGTCAGCAACCTGAAACAGTGAAAGAGCCACTCGGAACTGGTTCCCTCACAAAAGGAAAAACTGGGAGCCGCAAAAAAATGTGTGCACATGCACATACATGCATGCATGCACAGAACAGGGTTTGACTGAAGAGTGGAATCAAGGCGAGATATGCACCTACCCTGCATATTTGAATTGATTGGTTGAACTTTTTTAGTCCCACTTTTTTTTTTTTGGACTGCACATGGCAGAGGACTGGGAGCCGCAAGAGACGGCTGAAAGAACCGCATGCGGCTCCAGAGCCGCGGGTTGCAGACCTGTGGTCTAAGCATTTCTCGTCATCTCTTTTCTCTCCATCTTTTTACTTGTAACTTTCCTGAAGATAGGTGGTTTGTGCTAAGCAAGAACCCATTAGCTCAATGATGGTTAACAAATCCTGAGCTAGGATATCATTTTTAGTTCAACAATCAATACTCAAGTAAGGGCCTATCCAGAAAGAACCCCTTGAAGAGAAATGATTTTCAGGCAGCAAAGTTTTGTGTTGTATTTCAAAACTCAGAGAAGGAAAGCTGTTGTCCATGAATTTTTGTAAACATAGTTGGAAATTACAATAATTATTAAATTATAAATTGAAACCACAGAAAAACTCACAAGTTAAGTGTTAATAATGAAATGTCATGTTTAGAACATTCTGTAGAACTCTGAAAAAAAAGAACAATATCTATCTGCTTTTTTCTGTCTTGATTCATTTCAATACAGCTTACTTCAAGAAACACAGTAATAATAATTCAACCTTAAGGATGCTTGATTAGTATTCATTTACTTTGAAGTCATTTAATCATGTGTTCCTTGTGTTGTTCCTTTTGGTAAACCATAATACTTTTAAAATTAACACAAGGAAGTTGATAATTCTTTGCATTTTCTTTGAACAGCTAATCAAACAAATAGTAACTAGTAAACTTCTTTTACTGATATGGCTTCCTCAAATAATTAAATATCCTTACTTTTACTTTTAGTTTTCCCATTTTTTCTTTATTAATAGTTTTAATAATCTTAATTGTTTAATAATTGTATTAACTAGTCTATAAGATCAGTCTAGAGACTCTAGTCAGTTCCCATTTTCCTCTAATTGCCTTTAGAGTCAGTACCAAGTTTTATTCTAAAAATGTATCCTTCTTTTCTCTTTAGCAGAATAATATCTAAAACTATTAATGCTACAGAAAACTGTGTGGAACAAAACTGTTGTTTTAAAGGTAGGAAGTCTATCTCATTCTAAATTTTATTGTTTCTTTCTCATGTATATTACTGGACTGTGGGGAACCTATAATGAAATTATCTTTCATTGTAACTTCCCCAAAAATCAAAAGGGTTCAAAAAGAATCCTCATGGGAGAAATGAAAATTAATAAAATTGTCAATGGTTTCAGTCTGTGTATGTCTCTAGGCCATGTAAAGAGGAACCCTGCTTGTAATTCTCCAACATATTCCACTGTTAGAAATTAAACATTAAATTTAATAGAAACATCAAGGATTGTTCTGATATAATTCAATGTATACTATATTTCATATCCCTTAAAACATATATTTCATAGAAACAGTGAATAAAATCCATTTGCAGATATTTTAGGGAATAAAATAAGGTGTTGCCTTTTAGGAGTATTCTGCCCAATTACGGTATGTTCTCTTTAGCATGGACATATAATATTGATACACTGTAGTCTCCTAGAGGTTGACAGCCCAAATACTAATTCTTTAACAAATATGCTATCAAAAGTATGAAACATAAAGTGAATATTTAACTGAAAAAATACTGCAACTTTTCAAAGTCCAAGCAAGTTTTCAAAAAGTCTAAGAAGTATGACAAAAATAAGGCCACTGACTTACTGATTGAATGATATTAATCTTGCCCTTCAGCATAAAAAGAACAATGTGAAAGTTTAAATTGACCAAAGAATTCCCAAGGAAATCAAACTGTGGTAGTGATCAGTTTTGAAAATGACAAATAGTCATATAGATGAAAACCAGACACAACTGACCAAATGAACCAATTTCCTATATACAACACATAATAAGGACATTTCAATCTTGTTTACATTAATTAAAGGTATACCTTTAACTCAACTCCTAAAACAAGCTAAACAAACATCCAAATCATGTTTTACCAATGTTTGTAAATAATGTCCAATACTAGTTTAAGTACATGTGGTTTTAAAAAATTTACTTCCAAACATGTCACACATAATTACACAGAAATTTTGCATTCACTGCAAAAAAAAAAAGTCCCAGCCCTTCCCCAGTGGCATCGAATTCCATCTGACCAAATAAGAAGGCAAGGATGTCGTTTAATATTGTACTATTGCATTTCAGATTAACCAATCTTATACACTCAGAAAATAACATTTGCTTAATCAGAACTAAACTAGAGTTTGCAAAATCTAAAATAAGGTACAGTATGTTTAGGTGTAATTGATCCAGAATTGGACTTTTTTTTAAAAAAAATCTAATTTAGAGCACACAAACCTTACAAATGTTTACCTACATCTATATAATTGCCTATATCCCTTCAAGGACAGATTTCAATGTTCTGTAGAATACAACTTTTGGTAATTAAATTGGAGGCTGACATAATGCACTACTTCTCTGGGTGAGTCTGTCCTCAGAAGCAAAGCCACGATAAAGCAGTAATACTATGATAAAAGCAGATAAGAATGAATATTAACTATTTTATTCCCTCTAAAATATTCCTATCTTCTATAAATGGCATTCAAGTAGAGCTTGATCTTATACTTCTCTTCCACAAAGCTATTTTACTGAACTATGGGGAAGACAAGTTTTTTTTTAAATCCACTTCCACACCACAGCTCTTAGCAGCAATTCCAGAGGTTTTGATAATTTCCTCAATGCAAAAGTAATATATTTAATACTTGCAGCAAATCAATATAATTTTCAGCTTATTCACAAGTAACTTTTATTTGGCAAAAATCCCATATTGTTTTTCCCTTATTAATTCTTCCATTTATATAAGGGTTAGCCCAGGGGAGTCAAACCCGCAATGTCACATCACGTGTTGTGACGTTATCGTGACTTTTTCCTCTTTGCCAGCAGTGGAGTAGGCATGATTTCAGGGTGATGCATCCGTTTGACATCCCTGGCTTAGCCCATTGCCTTCTCTTGCTAACATTGTTGTTTTAAAGTTAGTAGAAAATATTTGCTCCTAATTGCATATTTCTTAAAACAGAAGTCAACTGGAGACAGTTTGATCCTTAACATTTGGATTCTATCAACTTGGCTGTAAGAACTGGATGCTATGTGATAAATCCATACTTAATTCATTTCATGAGAAGACTACTGAGCAAACATATTGTTAAATTTTCATTACAAAAAATATAAAGTATATTCGGCTCTTCTGATAATTGTAAGTTTTAAACCAAACTTCTCACAAAGGTCAGTAATAAAAGAGTCAAACTCTTAAGCCTGAAAATACTTGAAGGGGTGTTTCTCCTAACTGGATTCTCATCAGCAAAGATACAATTTTCAGAGCAGCTTAAAGTCCCACACATATGGCATCATCAAAATTTGTGAAATATTTTTTCTTGGGCAATAGTGGTTGAGATTTACAGTCCAATGCATCTATTTATTGCAGTAGCCTTTAGCATTATAAGCATGCATATCAAGAGACTGAATCATTACTCCTGTCCTATGAAAGCATATGCACAGGGGAAATATACAGAACTAAACACTATGACAGCATTTATGGAGTTCCCAAGCCTAGCCTACCCACCCTAAACTTAACTGGTTTTCAAATTTTACCTCAAGTATGTCATTTCTAAATTTACCACTGAAAATCATCCAACTATGATTTACCTTTTGTATTTAACATGTTCATATTAAATTATAATAGCATTCTTTTATGGTTCACAGGATCATAGAATTGTAGAATTGGAAGGGTTCAGAGGATAGTTGTAATTCAACCGTCTGTGACGTACAGTAAAACCAATCAAAATATCCTCAAGAAATGCCTCTCCAATCTCTTAAACCACTCACTTCTTTAAGTAAGTCTTTCGCTGTTGTCCAGATTTTACTGTCAGGAAGTTTTTCTTTATATTTAAATGAAATCTGGATAATTGCAATTTGTACCCATTATTTCCAGCATAATTTCTGTGGCAGTAGAAAATAGTTCTTGATCATCTTCTCTGTATTATTCTTTTATGTACCTGAACAGTGATTTCATGTCTCCATTCAATTTTCTTTTTTTCCAGACTGAACATTTTATGTTTTACTTGTGAGTTACCCAGAGTGGTTGGGATTGTATGAGTGGAGTGGTAGTTGTACAAATTTGATAAATAAAATAAATATCTGAAGTGTCAAATCAACCTGTTTCAGATCCATGTATCAATTGTGTCTTACTCCTTTGAATCTAATCTAACCAATATCTTTCTGGAAATATGACATATGGAAGTATACTGGCAAAACAGAAATAAGGACTTCATATCCTTTGATACAATGCTTCTTCTAATTCAGCCAAAATTCCATTATTTGTAGTCTCACTTGCCTAGTTAGTGTTTAGCTTGTCATCAGTGATCCATCCAAGTTCTTCTCCAAATTATATTTCTGTATTTCTGTAATTTTCAATAGCTTTTAATAACTTTAATAATTGAATTAGAATCTTTTAACTACTGGTTCGCTTTAGTTTATCCTTTGTATTTTATGCACCATTTGTGTGTGTGTGTGTGTGTGTGTGTGTGTGTGTGTGTGCATGTGTATGTATGTGTGTGTGTGTGTGTATATACACACACACACACACACACACACATATATATATGACAGTCGTTTATAAACCTTATGACATTTACAGTAAAAACTTTTGTTCAGCATACTTATTACAGAATAAGGCATATTTCATATTAATATCAGCATTTATTTGAAAGGTATTTTTATAATTATATTTACTTTAAAAATTAAAGTCCTAGAAGTGGAACTTTATGAGGGGTTTAGGTAGCAATGTACATCTAAAGTATTTGTTGCTTGTGTGAGTTACAAAACTCAGTTTTCTCCAAGGTCTCCAGGCTCATAAATATGATGTAATGAAGTGGGGGAACTCTGCATTGAAGACATAATGCAACCATTATTTCCAAGTGAGCATCAGCATTTTATTCCATGGTTAACTTATGCTAATCAATTCTGAAGAAGAGAACAGTGGGAAATCCAGAAATGACGGGAAGGCTTTTCTTTGGAGAGTTTGAAGGTGGGGGAAGGGAATATCCACCATGATCTCATCTCTGATAACTTTCCACAAATGGTCTGCATTTATGCTGAGAGTCTGACAGAAATAAAATGCCTGCCCACAAGGGAAATGATATTGTTTCTAACCATTGAAGTTAAAAGGGAAAATGGGAAGCTGGAACATACACAGTATAACTTCTAAATAAAATCTTTATTTAGGCCTCAGAATGGGAGCTGAAATGTACATTTCTGGAAACCACAGAAAAATGATACCCAATCTGCAACAAGTTATTCTGCAAACAGTGGAATGATTGATTATATATGTAATTAAATAAGAAAGTCTTTCACTACTACCCCCCTTCTTTTCAAATGTGCAGTGGCAGCATAGTTGCTAGGCTCTTAACTCTTTTCTTAAGCTGGTGGTGGATTTAATTATTTTAAACAACAAAACTGTAAAAAAAAACCTGAAAGGGTTACTATAAAGTGAAGAGGAAAATTTTAACAATATAA
The DNA here is from genome assembly GCF_947247035.1 of Vipera ursinii. Classification (NCBI taxonomy): domain Eukaryota; kingdom Metazoa; phylum Chordata; class Lepidosauria; order Squamata; family Viperidae; genus Vipera; species Vipera ursinii. The sequence continues at coordinate 36,628,996 of NC_139514.1, read as the reverse complement.
AAAGCAGGCAAGAATTAGTAGAGTAAAACAGAGTTTTGACTGAAACAAACTATTTTTTCTGTTTTACTGATTTCAGTTATTTTTAATTTGAAACTCATAAAGAACAAATACCTCAATCTTATTTTATGAACCAAATAGATATCCTCAGTATATATATTTATTTGTATATATATTTACTACATGCAAATTAATTCTCCAAGATTGTGTGTGTGTGTGTATCATATATATATATATATATATATATATATATATATATGTTTCAAATGTTAACTCTTTAGATTACCTTGCTAGGCCCCAAACATGGGGCAAATCTTTATTTCCTGTTTTCAGCCTATCTTGAAGGCTATCGAACAGGCAGTAGTCACACCGGACAATTCCTATATTTGTGTAAATTACTAACAAAGAATTAAAGGGAAACTGAAATGCATTTCTGACTCATATATATATATTCGTAGATTCTCGCGGGTGTCTGTATGTGTAGATCTAGAGTCTCGGGTTTCTTCCCGCGTTCCTTTCATCTTCAGAAAGTTGTGCCGACGTTTCGACGAAATCCCATCCGTAATCATCAGGCCGGAGTGTTCCTCCTGCTGCTTCCAGGAGCAATGCGTGGTCTGGCTGTTCCTTTCCTTCCAACTGCCGGGAGGAGGCATGGCTGCTTTCTGATTGGGTGGGGGTGTCCTAGATCTACATATTTTCTGATTGGGTGGGGGTGACTCTAGATCTACATATATATATATATATATATATATATATATATATATATATATATATATATATATATATATATGATACACACACACACAATCTTGGAGAATTAATTTGCATGTAGTAAATAATTAAACTCTTCCTCAGCTGGGTGAAGTGTGGGACTTTACAGACAAGACATTCATTTCATCCTTTAAATACAAATGATAACTATTTATGGAGAAGCACTTCTTCTATCTCTATAGCATGCTTTGAATCCCAGATTTAGAAATTCCAGACTTTGTTTCTTTTCTGATTCACCATTTATTATTCTCTTCAATAACTTATGCTCTATGTTCAATGTAATGTACATGAAAAATCTAAATAAATGATCTGTTGGGTTAAGATTAATATAAACTGGATTAAATGTAACTTGTCTGACTATCCATAATAATAAAGTCCTCAGAAAAAAATAGTTAGGAAGATACTAGCAATTATATTTGTCTAAAATAGTGCAGTTATTAATCATCAGTTTGGTTTCATCAATCAATTTTCTCCAGTTACCTCATGAGCTAATATTAAGAATTAAAATTCATACTTGGGAAATCCAAAAAGGCATTGAAAAGTAGTTTTTCAGGAAACTGTAGTCATTTGTTTGAAACATCAGCACAACTATATTGCAGTACAATTATACATTTATTTTCAAGGTTTCATGTGATAATTATTGACAAAGTCTTATAGAATCAATGCTGTTTTCAGTTGCCAAGTCTTAAATGTTTCATCATAGAATAATTATTATAGAATAATTATCTTTTCTGAACCATAATTAAGTATAAATGCAACTTACTTTTGACTAGCAGTGTTTTCTTCTCTGCAATTTCTTATTTTTTAGTAAATTTGATTTTCTTACATAATTTAGGCTGACTGAAAAGTGTATTTTATTACTGAATAATATTATCCTCAATAAATGATTTCACAGCTATGAAAGCTTACTTTACTGCTGAACTGATGACTCTAAATATGATGTGTTACCGTCATTATTTACTTGCAGTTAATTGTTTGTTTTTTGCATTTTGATTATTGTGCATAATGCATTATAAATTATGCAATACTTAGTGTAATAGCCTTGTATTATAAAGTACCAAAATAAATAAATACGCAAAAAAATATTCTAACTGTAAATGTCTATGGAGATTCTCAGTCATCCAGGCCATCATTATCCCAAATGTACTTTTTCAAAAGGAAACGGGATTTTCTTGAACACATTTCACTTCTCATCTAAGAAGCTTCAGTTCTGAAAAGCTTCTTGGATGAGAAGCAAAATATCTTCAAAGACAAACAAAGGAAGTCCAGTTGCCTTTTGAAAAAGCACCTTTGAGACTAACTGTAAATGGTTAATTTGATATATTTCCTTTGACTTCTGTATTGACTTCTGGTGACTGCCTAGGTAACCCTACAGTTTTCTTTCTGAAAGCTTCCTAGAGCTAAGGACTGGCCCAAAGTCACCCAGATGATTTTGTGTGTCTAAGGTGGGGCTAGAAGTCACAGTCTCTCAGTTTCTAACCCAAAGCTTTAACCACTAAATCAAAGTGGCTCTATCCCATCCCATCCCATCCTGTCCTATCCTGTACCATACATGCCATGCCATGCCATGCCATACCATAAATATTAGCTCCAAATATTAATTATTGTCAAAGAATTTTAAAAATATTGAACATTGAAACTGGGATGAGCACAGAAGAAGGCAAAAAAGCAAGAGATGTATAAAGTCAATCCAGGATATGTTGGAGGTCTAAAGAATTACATCTGATGGGACCCAGATTAAATGCCTTCTACAATATCATTGCCCCTGATGTGAGGTTTGATCCATCTCTGATAGCCTTTTGGAAGACCTGAAAATTTTGTTCTTCAAACAATCTTGGGATACCATAATAGTTGTATTGTATTTAGATGGACATTATCCCACAATTTTGATTTTATTTATTTTTAAAGTGTTTTAATATTTTTGACATTGTTTTAATTGTTGATTATACTCCAACCAAAGTCATATTTAGTGAAAAGAGTAGCCATGTAAATGTGTTAAGAAAAATCAAATAAATAAATAGAGAAGTGGTATTTAGATAAGCTTAGCATTTACAATACTTGTAAATAAATACATTACCAAATCTTTAAACAAATTTAATACATTAGGTATATTCATTTAACAGCAATGCCTTCCTTATAGTTTTGTAGGAATATCTGACATTATTATCAAAAAAATAAATATTTAGATTAATCATTCTCAGTTCTAATTTAGCAAATCCAAATCTTGTATTAATGTTTCTAATAAATAATGTTTCTAGATCATTTTATTTTTCTCTTGCATTATATGTCTTCCATTTTTCCTGATGTAAATTTGCATCTTTTTGTAAAACTTCCTCAATGTAAAATAAATTAGTCTGTTATACATTTGCACCCATTATACTTTTATATTCTAGTATTTTACTTATATTTAAAATATTCTGAAGGACTTTTTTCCATTATTAAATAATACAACAGAGAATTTTAGACATGCTTTTTACTACAGTGACATTGTTAATAAAGAGAAAGGGAAATTCACAACTCATGTGCAAGATTTTTTGAATGGAATTTAGAATAAAAAATAATATATCCAATATTTACATATGTATAAGCCAAAATATGAGGCCCAGAATGGTGCAGTGGTTAAAGCATCAGGTTAGAAACTGGGAGACTGTGAATTCTAGCCCTGCTTAGGTTCAAAGTCAAATGGGTGAACCTCAGCCAGTCATTCTCTCCCAGCACTAGGAGCCAATCTTGACTGAATACACAAATGCACATGTCTAAAATATAGACTGTACTCTTGTGTTATGTGGACTATATATAACAGAGTACAGTAATGCTTTCACTGAAAATGAATATGAAACATTTTGAAAACTGTTTTATACAGTCTAAGTGCAGAAAGCCTCAGTTACCAGAAATCTTTTAACAATAAACTGAAGAGGACAGTTTCTTACTTGAATAAATAAAATATGGTTATGACTCTTTTTTCCCCTTCTGCAAATGTACTGATTCATTTTATTGACTGACAAGACTTGGATTTCCCCCATTCCACATCTGTAGTGCTGTAATTTATGTGAATTGCAGTTAATAATCAGTTCTGTTATGCTTAATCAGCATATCAATAATATGTTCAGCAAAGACTAAGAGGCTTTCATTTCCCAGACCCTTTCATAGATTTGATTGATTGACAGAAAGAAAATGGCATAAATACAGGTGGTGGTTTAGGATATTATCTCTGTGGACTTTGAAATCATGTAGAAATAGATGCATCTAGTGCAATTTTTGGCATCTTTCTTTCTTTCTTTCTTTCTTTCTTTCTTTCTTTCTTTCTTTCTTTCTTTCTTTCTTTCTTTCTTGTTTTTCTTTTACCAAATCATTACAATATTACTAGTGCAAGTGTTATAAATGTAAAGGATAGCTTTATTTTTCTTCTTTTTCCCCCAAAAGGGAAGAGGATAAATTAAACTATTACATTATTGCAGAATAATAATACTGAATCAAGGATTAAAACACTGTCAATACAGACTCAGTAGAGCGCAAATAGAGCACAAATATAAAGGAGACTGTTCTAAAATAAACATCCCAGAATTTTGCATAACTGAGAATCAGAGCACTATAATGAAAAAAAAACATGTCAAATATTCCCAAGCAACTAAACAAAACCTCTTCCTAAATTCACTTTTTATATATCAATTATATAAGTCTGAAGATCATTACTGGATGCCATCTAAAGAAAAGAGACATGAGAAAAAATATTTCTCACACTGGCATTCAAGATCTATTGGGCTATAATGGGAATATACTATTGTGTTTTGAAATTTGGCCAATATCATTGCATAAGGTTCATTTCTGAGTCAATGCTTCAAGCGCAGCTCTATTAACTTGAGCTTGTAAATTACCTATGCCCTATTAGTAATGTTTCAAAATGATGTGACAACCTTATTATGGAAGCTTACATTTGCATTTATTTTAACAGCCTTAAAGACACATGTAAAGTATGGTTTCAACTTCTTGGCAGATTATGGATTTTCTTTTTCTGTTCCTTGGACCTCCTCTCATGAACAGGCACTCTTATAGGCATTTTGTATGTCCTTGTCCTTGTACCTGTTTGTCATACAAAGCATACATTCATGGTGGCACAGTGGTTAAAATGTAGTACTGCAGGCTATTTCTGCTGATTGACGGCTGCCAGCAGTTCAGCAGTTCAATTCACACTGGCTCAAGGTTGACTCAGCCTTCCATCCTTCTGAGGCCAGTAAAATGAGGACCCAGATTGTTGGGGACAATATGCTGACTCTGTAAACCTCTTAGAGAGGGCTTTAAAGCACTGTAAAGCAGTATATAAGTCTAAATGCTATTGCTATTATACTGTTTTTCTTATGAAGTTTAGATTCGTATTGTAGGTGGATTTCAGAAAGTTGTAGGTTTCTTGGAGTTTTAATTAATATATACTAGAAAGGATTGTAAAAATATTGTGTTTCCTCTTTTCAATTATTTTGCACAACTTTCCTTGGTTACTTAAGAATACAAGTATATAAAACAAGAATAATTCAATGATTGAGCCTTAAAATGTCATAATAAATCACACCATGAAATTCTATGGAAGTTTCCTTGATTACACCATTATTTTACTCAATCTACATTTCCTGTATTCACTGTATTATTCTGTGACATTTATTTTCATGTTCATATAGACAAGATTGGTCTACATCCTTATTTCATTACAGAGTGTTATACATTGAACAGTTCTCTTAAGAGAAAACATTATGTATTAGAAGGAAATATAATTTCATATTTTTGCTATGTTATTTTTATGCTGCTTAATATAGCATTAAGAAACCAGTAATTCAACATCATTTAAATAAAATAGCATAATAATGAAAGCATCCCATATTTGTGAAATAGAAAACATGAAGTTCCATGAGCAAATCACTTTTTGTCCAGGTAACCCTGAATTAGCAGTTATAAAGCAAAACCATTTTTTCTAATTAGTATCACAATTCAATTCCAATAAAACTACCATCACAGCATTAAAGTAAATATCTACATACATTCTTAAAAAGCAATGTCAATGTCAGTTGGATAGTAAAAAACCAGAGGCAACCAAAATATTGTTTTTTATAAATAATAAACTTTTGTGCACTTAACTGGTTATTCAAAGTCATTTTTAAATTATATTAAATTGTAATAAATTCTGGTTTAGCAACAGCTGAAGTCGTTTGAATTTTGACTAATAATGCTTCAGCAGCCACTTTGCCACACTACTCTCCAATTTTTGATTTTCAGTACCCAAAGCTGAAACAAGAGGAAAACGCACTTCTTTGAAAGACAGAGCTAGAGAATTAAATTAAATGTTACTATTCCAATTTTACAATAAAAATGAGACTCATTACTTTACTATATATGTGTACCAGTCATAAAATATAATGTATATTATTTGACTTTTATTGTTATATTCATGGATATGTTGTTGTTTTTTACCAGCTCCATGTGATAATAGGCATTTTCATAAAATTTCTATCATAAAGTCATCTAGTTATCTGTCATTATGTACACTGGCCAAGACTTGGACCCTTAAGCAGATTTTAACTTTAGCAGAACCAGCCACCTTCTTCAAACTTCATTAACTATCTACACGGAAAACAAAGAATATGCTGTGATCCTAATTCTGTCTACTTATACTGTAATAAACCCAACTTTCCCTGGAAAGTATGAAATGGAATACATAAACATATATGAATATATGAATGGAAGTATAGCTATCCATCTATATACCACTAAAATTCTCTTTGACATAACTTTTAACTGGATGAAATGATTATCATAGGTCAATGTTTTTTCAAACAATATAGCCCAAATAGGTTAACTTATAGAATGATCCATGACTCCTGACAAATGAAAATTGGGGAAATTATGGCTGTTCCAGTGCTTCCAGGAAAGAAGGAAGGAAGGAAGGAAGGAAGGAAGGAAGGAAGGAAGGAAGGAAGGAAGGAAGGAAGGAAGGAAGGAAGATTCCTCATGCTGTCAGCCAGCTTCCCACAAGGAAATTGAATAGGAAAGCCATCAGGAAATCAGAACTTGTTCCCACTCCCACTACTTTTGCCTGCCTGTGATTATTCTGTTTCTCTGGTGAGAAAGTATCTGCAAAACAATGACCAAACAAGCATGGGGTCTCTAATATAGTCTAATTATAATATAATGGAAGCCTTCAAATCATACTGAGCTCTTTAACTAGACCTGGTTCTCATGGTTCTCATTGTTCCTCATGCTTATAACTGTTTACATGTATCTAATGAAACTACAACAGCCAATGTTTGTTTCACATTATTTTGAATTGGTAACATGTTTTACCAATTCTATTTCAGTTCAGGCTTAGCAGAGATTTTTATATTATGGTTAAAATTATTTTCTAGTACAAGGGAAAAAATAAGAGTGTGTCCTTGTTGGGTGTGGAGGCTCTAGTGGTGGTTTGGGGAGTTTTTTGGGTCAATTTGGCTTAAAATCGACAATCTTAGTTATACAGAAGGAACACAATTATTATTCACATGAAAGAACCTTGTCCTTGCCTATCCCTTATGCTTTAATATGGAAAATGTTCAGGAAAGACTCAAATATCTTTAATCATTCAATTAAAACCATAATCAATATCAAATCAATCTTCAATATAATGAATCCTAAGTCACTAATAAGAGTCATGGAAGTTAAAGCCCTTCCAAATCTGGAGGAATACAGGTCAGAAAAGGCTGATTAAATGAAATCCTTAACATAAATATTTATAATCACTTTAATACTACTGAAAAAGATGCTGGCTTTATATGAAACACGGAACATGTTCAGGGATTTGTGATAGAAGCATGAGTCCCAAAATATAAACTGTTTAAAAAGGAATAAAGAACAGTAATACCACACTAAATCATACTTGTGTTTTTCTGTTTTCCACAAAGTAAGAAAAGGTTAAATAACACAGCAATGTTTCCCATTTTACAATTTAATGGACTCACCCCATGTGATGGGTAAGAGATCCAGCTCAGCTCTCCTTGAATTGCTTTTGAATCTAGCAGATTAACTGTGAAAAGAAGACAAAATAAAGAGGAATGAATTTATCTGTGTTCAGTTATAGTCCTCTGTTGTTGTTGTTGTTGTTTTTAAAAGACTTGATTTATTGGTTTTGAATTAAATTATTTCAAGTGAAGAAAAAGCAGAACAGATTTATTTTCAATTAATTTCCACAAGATAAAAAAAAATGTACCAGCTTCTCATACTCCAGTCGCATTTCTACATCCAGTCTCTCAGAAAGTTGGTTCAATAAGTACTAGTAAATACCAGTGAGGGATGCAACAAAATTCTGTTGTTTTTTTTAAGTTTCACATTTCAAAAATTTAATTCAGCATGAGTAATAATTAATCATGATTCCAGGGCCTGACATTATACATTATTCTACTTCATCTGCTGATAACCTGACTTGCTGATTGATATTTTTAAGGAAAAAATAGAACTTCAAAGTTTTTAAACGTGTATTTTCATTCTGAAATAACCTCAAGTTTTTAACAATCTTTTAATCCCCCAGCCGCCAAGACCAGATATGCTAGTTGAAAATGTAAGTTGCAAATTGAATTACCGGTAAATACATTTTGAAGCTCTGAAAATAATGTTGAAACAAATCCAGTAAAATCTGCCTTTTGTCAATGCAACCTCCCACACAAAGCACTTAAGCTTGTGCTATATTTCATAATAAGCATATTGATCTAAATGCCTCTGAATGATTCTTATGATTCTACAAAACATCATTATGACAGTTTTCATATTGGCAAAATTATTAAGAATTATTGGGACCTGTTTGAAAATGTAGCATCTTAGCATATAAAGATTTACAATTCTCCTGGAGATTTATAAGTTTCTTTGTTGTACTTCAGGACTATAATTGTTCATACTACAGCAACTGAACTATCAGAATCCAACAGTACTAGTGAATAAAACAAAATTATTTCTGTACAAAGGAGAGGTTTTTAATTTACATTTTGATTAATATAGTATAAACTAAAAAGTATTGGATTTCCCTACAGATATATTTACTTAATTTTTATTATTATTACATATTAAATAAATATCTAATGCACACAGAAAATAAAACCCAATATAATAAACCTTTTATTATCTTCTCCACATGCTACAAATATTAAGCACTGTAATATATTTCTTTTTTTTCCTTAATAGTGTAAATCTTGTTTCACTAAAGAAAATTCTGTTCCAATATAACCAAGAAAATCCAAAATACATTCTACCTGTATAATATTTTGTATGTAACATCAGATATGCACTGTAGACCTAGGGCACTTAAACAACTATTTCTATTATTGAGGTTTACAAAAATCCACATGACTCCTAGGTGACAGCAAGAAGAAATGTTATCATTTAATGGTTGTCAAAATTTTGCTACTCAAGTTGGTAGCCCTACATTAATATGACTTATTACATACTTAATATGATTTTTTAAGAAATCCTTAAAAATTTTTGAAATATCCCTTGTTTATTTATATGATTTAGAATTCTAAATAATTCAGGCTACTGTTACAGACTTTTAAATAAAATGTCTAAAACATGTTCTCTCAAAATCAAAGGGACAAATTTTTTATTGTGGTTTATTTTAAAAAAGACATAAGATATACTAAGTGGATGAAATCAAGATTTTTTTAAAAAAACTTTGTATATTAGAATAAATTATTATTTTTTAATTGGAAAAGGAATAGGAAATATTTATAGGTAAAATAAAATAACAGCAAATAACTGGAAATATATCTATTTTATCCTTTTCAAGGAATGAGTTTATTTATATTTTCAGTTCTGTTAGAGGCCCAGGAAGATACAGCTTATATCTGTATCAAGAAAATTAAGGATGCTGTTCCCATCACCTCCTTTAAAATTGAAAGTACAACAATGTTAATTGCACAATTAAATTAGCTTCTACTGACAACCTCAACAGAATCTTCAAAGCCATGTAAGAAGTAATGATTGATAGAAATGGACATAGTGTCACAATATAGTCCATCATTGCATTAAGAATCTGTCCACTTAAACTGTTCAATTAGAAGCAAAGTTTGGGGAAAACAAAGAGTTAACTTTAACTGAAGTATCTTTTAGAGGAAGACAAATTTTTACAACCAATTTATATGAATTAAGAACAATAAGAAATGCCATGTTATAGAAAGGATACAGAGCTACCTAATGCGTGCAAGTATATTTATCACACAAAGAATCATAAAAGGACAATGGTAAAAAGTTCACTTATAATAAATATACAATTTCCTTCTAATACAGGAATACTTGAGCAGCGCCAATTTTTCAGTTAATAAAGGAGCCTTATTTTTTTTCCCAGGCTGCTCCTGCTTCAAGTGCTGTTCTTGGTTATATATTTTCATTATGTCAAGTCTCTTCTAAGGTTTATACTCTAATTTTTTATATCAAAATGAAGCCTTTTTGTTGTTTCAGTTTGTTTTTTACAAGTATGGCTGGAGAAGCAGGCTTTCAGCTATTTGTGCATGTGTCTCTGCAGTCATTTCAGCACAGCGAAGTGAAGTGAAACCTGCCTCCCCAACACACACACACAAATACACACTCACAAACACAAAGAAACAGAATGGAAACAGTTGAAGCAATTGTCAACACTCCTGCATATATATCTTAAACATTTTAAAAAGCATATTTGCCATTTGCATAGACATTGTAGATTGAATGTTTATAAGATTTGAAAATTAAGAACTCTCACTTCAAAGCACCCTAAAACTGCTCAAAAATGTCTACATACCAAATAATTAAAATTTCTTAGGTAAGATCATTCATTTTAGAAATCTAAAAAATACACATTTCTTTTCTATCATGATTATATATCTACATCTATATGTTTTACATTAAGACTCAAGCAAAATTACAAATACAATTATTTGTATTTTTGGCTGTGGCTTTTATTTATCTAGTGGTAATACAAAATGGTAAATGGAGAATACATCAAGCTTTGCATATGTTTGGAAATGAACAAATTCTTTCCCTCAATGTTCTTTTCTTTCCCTGGTGAAAAAAATACTAATTAAAGTATGCATATTGGCAATCCACTGCTGTAAATCGGGGTGGCTTTATACTTTCAATGTGAAATAGGTAATTTCTGCACCACCACCATGAATAATCAAACAACATTAAGTTGTCAAAAATACTGATTGAAAATCACAGAGAATAAAAGAGGATACAAAGGAGACGGGGTAATGAAACAAGGATTCACCATTTCCAACATCTTCCCAGATACCCAGACATCTGAAATATCAAAATGTTTTGCTAAGAATCCGTTTGAATTAATGAAAAACGTATGAGATTTTGCCTCCTCACAGAAGATTCTGAAATGCTTTGGCAATTATTTTGTAACTTTACTCTTGGGATACAAGTATATTCCAAAGTATACTTTCAACCAATACTGTTGACCATTAGCAACTGTGGACAGGATCAGAGCAACAAGCTGTGGGTACAGGTCTTATTTATGTGAGATGAAATGATAATAATGAAAATGAGCTCTGGAAATAGAGGGGATGTCTTCTGGCATTAATATTACATTAACACTTTAATAAAGCACAATTCATGCAGTGATGATCTAAAGCAATGCGATGCTTATCCTGAATTACTCAATTCTATTTTTGTTGCATCATCTAAAGCAGGGGTCTTCAAACTTGGCCCTTTTATGACTTGTGGAGTTCTTAAAGTATACTTCATAGGATCTCTTATAATGTTGTTCAATCATCCTGTGCCAAGTAAATAACTTAGAAACCATAAAACAGAGAGTCCTCATGGACTCTCAAATTGTGTAGCAGTTTGTAGACACAAACCCTGCAAACCTACATACCTATTTGATTATTTGGCAGTAAAGCCTGCCAGGGCTGTGGGACTTATTTGGAATAAGCAGACTTTGGAACAGGCTGCAAATTGCAAGAGTGAAAATTACCCAATTTCCTTCCCACTAAGGAAAAAAAAAGGTTTACCCACAGTACAGAACATCAGGATATTTACAGCCTATTCCACCATACCAACAGACATACCAATTGTCTATTATTAACAGTGTCCTTTTCTAAAAATTCTGCTTCCAGCACATTCACCGCAAACTCAGTTGTGAGCAACTTCACTATTTAAGAGAAGCCACTGTTTAAGAGAAGCCACAGCCTCAGTTGATGTCCTGTTTGTAAGCACATCTCATTTGGGAATTTGAAATAAGAACAGCCTATGACTGAACATTTGGCTTCACTATGTATGGCATTTTGTTCCAAAACATGAGGCCTTTTACTGAGAATTGTTCATCACTATCAAAATGAATACGAACAAGATCTAAAGTCATACCTAAATTGAATTCACAGAAATATCTACTAGCATATCTACTAGCTTATAAAGCAGAGTAGGCCAATTCAAAAAGACAATCTATCATTTTGTTAAATAGTGGGTTCTTGGTGCAGGAATGACGACGCGAGACTGAGTACAGAATAACTGATACTTTTATTTCTTGCTGGAACTGTACTGAAGCAAGGGCTGCAACCAGCCGCAATATATAGTCTAGCCCCTAGATGGCAGCCAATAGGTTTGAACCAACCATTGCCGCCTGGGGCTAGCCAATTGCAGGACAGGAGACAGTTAGTCTGGGTTGCTGGAGAGCCATTAGCTGCTCCAGCAACCCACGTTGTGTATCACAAGAGCCCAGTACATAACACATTTCCTGCTTTATCTGAAACAAGGAAATTTTGATTCTCTGTATCTGCTGCTTTCATTAATTGGAAATTGGAAGAATCACATAATAACAGTTGTTTGCTATCTGAACTTTAAAAACATGGTTCGTTTAAACCAAGATTAACAAAAATAAACAATGCTAAGGTTGCAGGATCAGATCTAGTTAAGTTCATTAGGGTATTCATGATTAAAAATAAAGAGAGAAGGAAAGTACAGCTTTAAGAAACTATTTTAAATTCTATTGTCTATCATTTAAAATATATACACAATACTGTATATTTCATGAAAAAGTGCATTCATATCTCTTATTCAGTTAGAGACAAAGTATAAATTATAAAGGATGTTATATTCTTTAAAAACAAGAAAGGAAAAAGCAACATAAATAAGTTTTTTTTAAAAATCTGAAAGTTTCCCAGTTTTCTTTTTTGTACTATTGCTATTGGTTTGGAATGGGAGAGGAAAAAAGAATATGTGGTGATCTCTGTTTTGTCCTTGAGTAGCTAATACCAACGAGCGAATGCAGAAATTATTTATATTAGATAAAGTGTTTCTTCTTTTGATAATACTTCAGAGCCTTTAAGCCTGCTGTGTGAAGCTGATCAATTATTATTATCATTATGATTCCTTATTATTAACCAACACTCAAAATGTAAGGAGTTTGATCACTATTCTTCCAAATCAATTAAACTCAGCTTAAAATGGGAATATTTTTGTTCCTATCAATCAATAAATATGCAGGTGTTTAATTGGATTTCATGTAAGCTGAATTATTTTTAAGTAGATAATATAATTACATTTCGTGCATATACAATATAACTCTGATTTATTGGAACTGTAAGCGTTACTTGGATTTTTACATTATAATAGGTTTGCAGCTTCTTTTGAAGTAAAATATCTAAATGAATAAAAGCAGAATTCCTGTATCAATAAATTCCTTATTAATTTATACATAATACAATTTCAAAAATTGATATTGCCGAAAAATATTATAAAGATATTATTTTTAAAAAGATAAACACTCAAGACAAAAATTTTTACCATCTAAACAATTTTTTCAAATGTCAGAAGAGGGGAAAGTTTTTCCTTTCTTTCATTATTGCAGTTGTTAATTTTCGTTTATGAGAAAAATGCTAACACAGAGAAAATCAAATTTTCCTATACAAAACAATAACATAAATAAATATGAATATACTCAAAATGAAAGCATGTAATTCATACTTGGAACACACAGAAGGCATCCTGAGGCAGGATCTAGATAAGTCTTGGAGGCACATATAATATTCAAAAACTGCATGGCCCAGTTTCCATGTGTGGATAGATGCACACACACACACTGCACAATAATGTTAGCACAGTTGAATGCTTGCTTCTTCAAAAATAAATTTCAATCAAAATGCCTAATTACAGAATTTCTTTAGCAATTCATTGTATCACCCACCATGTAGCACAAAAACTTTCTTGAATAGATTTGATTGTAATTATGAAGACATTTTTATCTTGCTTGTCTAATTATTTAGAACTGCATCATGCTTTCAAATAACTTCAGGTATTATGCTGAATCTTAGTGCTTAAAAATTCTTTAAAACAATAGTTGCATCCTATGCAATAGGAAGGTACAAGTTTCAAAATAGATTCATAAGTGTTCAAATCTTGCATGCAGCTGAGGACACCTCTTCTCTGCTATTCAATAGACAAATGACTGTTTAAGGCAATCCACACAGACCTGAAAAATGAAATAATTACTTTAATGTTGAAAGCAGTAGCTCTTCAGTGAGACTGCCTGAAAAAGCTTGCAAAAAAAGAAGGATTTTTAAGATCTGAACAGAAACCAGAAGATGAACGTGTTAACAAAAAATATGAAAATATAAGGTCAAACAAAACTGATGAAGAAAACTGTTTTAAGATTTAGAAAAAAGTAAAATATTTGAATAGCACTATGGCACACAAGAACTGCATGTTATTTCAAATAATTATGTTAAGAAGTGGAATGATTTTTTAAAAAAAACATGCTATGATGGGAGAAACTACAATTGCTGGGGATAATTTATGGGATAAAGATGAATGCTGTATTTAAAAGGATGTTTTTGTTTTGGACAATACTGGTTTTTGACAATTTTTGTACCATTAAACAATGGTAAAAAGACTTATCTTAAATTTTGAATGGCAAGAGAAAAAAGCCATGAGTTAAATATAAAGCACTACAATATGCAAAGGAAAGTGAAGGATTGCATTTACCTAGTCTGAAATTGGTGCTTAGTTTGGGTGTTGCTGAGAAATAAAAAAAATACAGTTAAAAGGACATTACCTAAGATTTGGCTGGTGTGAATATTTGAGGTATGACAAAGACATACAAACACAAGCTACATCAAAAATTACTTTTATGGTTCTCAGCACAAGAAGCATTTTAGAAATGAGTAATTATAGGTAAAGATAAATATTTAATATCATGAGATTCTAGAATTTTATTACAGGGAATAAAAAATAAAATAAAAAGAATAACTGATGACAGAAGGACATATTTGTCAATAGTTATCAAAAGATTAAAAGTATACAAGAAGTTGAATTTGTATACAAAAGAATGTATATTGATACTGAATAATGTAAGACAATTTGAAATGGAATTATATACAAACAATAGGCATGCAACTATCTAGAACAATGAAACTACAATACTTCAAATTTATGTTGGGAATGTGAATAATAAGAAGGATCAATTTATCATTCTTGTGGGCACTTAAAAATTATAGTACTTTAAGTTCAAAAATATATAGTGATTCAGATGATTTTAAAAATTAACATTCAACTGAAATCAGAACTTTTACTTTTTATATAGTAGAAAATAGCACAGCTTTTATATATAACTACAGTAAAATTATTGTAGGCACAAAAAATGGAAAGATCTGAAAATATCTGCAGTGGAGGAATAGTTGCTGAAAATGTCAGAATTTGCTGAAATAATTAAATTGACTTGTTTGATTAGACAAAAGACAATATCTACAGTATATATACTGGTAATTAAAATCCCCTATATACTTTTTGGGTAAAAAACAAAAACCTGAGATTATGATATATGGTTTTTTATTATGAGACAGGGTAGATTATATAAAGAAGATAATCATGATGTAACTTTAGAGATAAATTAAATTGTAATTGTACTTGTAATTGCTGTAAAGAAGGGCAGAAGCCATTTATTTCTTTAAAAAGTTTTTTTCTTTTTTTACTTTTCATGTTTTCTTTCTTTTTGCATTTTTAGCTTTGTTTTTCTCTTTCATCTTTGCTTTTTCTTTGTGTTTATTTTAGTTTGTATAAGTTCTTATTATTTGTTAAATTGTCAATAAATTATATCTAAAGAAAAACGTCTTAAAAAGACATTTATCTTTAATATACATCAAAGGTCTATGCTTCCAAATATTTTTTTGAGAACTCATAGCCTATCATGCATTTCATCAGGCAGAGACATTAAGCAGAAGAGCATTGAATTCTGACACTGAATTTCATCTGTTTTAAACCCATCAGTTGGAGCAAACCTGAATTCAAAATAGATTAATTTTCCATGTAACCTATTGTTCTATAAATAATACAGCTAATTTCATGTGCAAATGATCAGAGAATTTTAATATCTAAAGTCCCGATCTTTGCTTCTTTCCCAACAAATCACAATGTTGGGAATATATCAATTTAGACCAGGCATATGAAACTCGTGACATCACGTGACGTTGTGTGATGTATCAGGACTTTTTCCCCATTTCCGGCAATGGGGTGGATGCAGTTTCGGCATGACGTATCCAGCCCACAGGCCAGCAGTTTGACATGCCTGATTTAGACTGTCCACCATTTTTCTTTAGAATTGGTATACCATAATATGGGAAACTATAGCTTTTTTACTGAAATTGGGACCAATAATGTCCAGACTGACAAGGTGTAAACAATTATATGCAGGTCATCATTTGAAAATCTTTGTTGTCAAACCTGGATTCTGTCAAACAGACTTCAAAGACGCATAGAGAAAATAGATGAATTCTGGACTGTTAGCAATCAATAGATCAATTTTAACTTCGTTGCATTGAGATTTTATAACAAAACATTAACTCCACATCACTCTCACTAGATCAAAAACTATTGAAAACAAAATTAAGAAGCCATTTGTAAGAGATAACTATATTTCCTTTTCCAAATCTGATCCTACCCCCAGAAAACCAAGAGAGCAATTACAGTAATTAAAGTTTACATTTCAGACATTCAAAGTCTTATGCGTGTTTCCCTGTAACTCAAGTAATGCAGAATTCTATGAAATTATCTACAATTGGCACCAATGCATATACACGCATATATGTATGTGTGTGCTACTTTTTGAAATGTTAACTAGTCACCTAAATTAACTTGGTTGCATAAATGTTGGTCAGGTCTCAATCTGTGGTAGCAACTAATTCTTTTTTTTAATCTGAATATTCAAAAGTAATAAATATACTTGTTCCTAGCAGCAAAGCAATGTAGAAGTAATTCACCAAAACATTCATATATTGCCAAATATTTGAATATTGGTATTTATCAAATGGCCTATTGACTGTGAATTTCTTCAGTTTCAGTCCTATGGTCTGTCTCCTATGTAGATCTGGAAAGACTATTAAAATAATATTTACCCAATGTATTCATGCAATATTGTCCTGAAAAGAATTATCAAGATAAATCTGAAACAATGTGATTCCCCCAACTCAATAACACAGGAAGAACAGTTTTAACTCAATGGAGCTATTTTTTTTCCTTTTCAAGAGCTGTGATTAAGAAAGAACACCAGATAATTGCAAGATCATTTCCTAAAAAGTGAAACCCACTGGGATAATTGTCAATTATGGAGTATAATTCAAGAAAAATTATAAAAGAAGCTGACCAGAGATATATTTTTTTCAAAACAAAATGTATCTATGTAATACATTTATCAATCATTGCTTTCACAATTATGGCCTTCTTGAAATAAAGGTAACCCAGACTTAGTCATCGGGTTTCCTGGGAAATGTCAATTAATGGGTTGCTGGAAATTATTAATTGGTTCCTGGGTATTAAAATAGAGACATTTCAAGAAAGCCATTAACTCTGACACCTTCCAAGAAAATTCTAGTCACCAGTCAATCTTTTTCACATACTATAAACACTGCAGGATGATACCCACTTCTGAACTATCCCACTAAGGACGCCTTGCTGAGTTGCAGTCAAAAAGTCTTCATAAATTGGATCGATATCTTGGTATTTTTTTTTTTGTATTTTTACTATTTTACACTTTTGAATAATATTTAAAAGATCAGCTCTTAAACTTAGTGTTCTTTATGACACCTCAAGTTACTAAATTATTAGATGAGCCATACAAATTGATATATAAATACTGCTGCCTTAAGAATACAAACAAACAACAATTTACAACCAGGGCAGCATTTAAGTTTTGTAAACCTTGGGTGGATGTATTTCCTGAAACTCTTTCAGAAAAAAATTAATATGTAAGAGGGAAATTATAAATCCATAAAGAGTTATTTTATTAAATGCATTTAAATTAAATGAAATATTTATACAACCTCCTGAGTGCCAGCACCCATCCAACCTAGCTGATCTCAAAGCAGTGTCAGTCTTAGTTATTAAGACACCCTTAC